>NC_085030.1:10782176-10856935 GCF_963692335.1 Osmerus eperlanus | reverse complement strand
CTGGCATGGCCTCAAAGACAAACATAAACACCCCAAACTCCTTTGACCTCATTCTATCACTTTCACACCTCTATTGGAGACATACGCAGGGCATGGTAGGGAAAGGTGTGTGTGTGTATGTGAGAGAGAGAGCATCACTTGTGCACGTGCTCCATCGACTTGCAAGTCTGTCGGTCAGTCTAATGACAGGAGCAGAACACTCAGGCAGGGAGCGGAGAATAGAGAAAGGCATGCTAAGCTACTGCATTAAAACCCATTAGCGCGGCACATCTCATTTATAAAAGATTAACAAATTAACAGCAGCTTCCATTCTTTTGTTCCCTCTCTCCCACAATCTCTTCCATGACATGGTCTCCTCTCCCCATCCATCCCCTTCTCTGATTCATTCACTTATCCTGTACTTTTCCACACGTATATATGGAGAAAAGTTTACACTCTCATGCAGACACGTTCGTACGCACACACACACACTCCCTGCTGACTGCAGTGGTCTGTGGGCCTTGCTGCCAAATCGGATCATGAGGTCTCAGCGGGCTCCTGCTGGTGAAGATCAGGTCACTGAGTGTCTGTTTCTCTGGATGTCACCTCCCACTGTGAGACCCACTCCCCCTCTCACTCACTAAAACACACACACACACGCACACACACACACACACAGTAGACGAGAGTGGCAAGAGGTGTGCATGTGTGTGTGCGTTTGTGTGTACAGCATTGTGTAAACCTTTTGGATGTTTGGTGCACTGACTGTGGTAGAATTCGCCTGAGTAGTCTACCCCCTTGTGACAGATTGTTGTGCTTTGAAAAGACATGGAGGATGAGGGCATCAGTTCAGTCTGAAAGTCTGTGTGTGTGACAGAAAAAGAGAGTGTGTTTACAGCTCTCTCTGTGGGGTAAACTCCCAAAGGAGAGAGCGTGGGTGGAGACAGCAGCAGATACGGAGAACGTTCTCTGGTGTTTTGTGTACCCTATCTGTGACAAGCTGCTAAATGCATGCACACGCACAGTTTGCTTGGCGGTCATATGACCTAATGCAGCATTCTCTTCAGAACATGGTATAGATCAGAGTGGTCTCAGACAAGACTGGTAGACAAGTATGGTTCAGATCACTCCGAAACGTCACTCTGCAGAAACCTGTCTACAAAAGGTTCTGCAGAGACAGATCTGCAAAACATTCCGGTTGAGGGTGGAGGGGAGTGCTTCTGGATGGAGGTGTTGCTTTACCCGAAGCTCCTCCTTTCCTACAGCGTTTGTCTTCGCGGTCTGTTTTACCACGTCGGAGCACTGGACAGGGTGTGATCCAATAACTCAGACTAATAGAAAACAACTTTTCAGGAGGCTACTTTAAGCAATCAAGACAGGAATAACCCATAGGTCTCATAAGTTGTCCATAGACTAGCCTTCTGTTGTGCAGTATATTCCGATAGTTTACTGGATTGTAGTCAAAACGAAATTATTTATGGAACGGACAAAATCGGTCAGTTGATAGCCAGAGACAAAAATTTAATAAACAAACCAGAGCAAAATTAAGTTAATTAATATCAGAATGAAAACAGGCACTTTGATAATCACAATGTGCTCAAAATTGTCTAGCAACCTTTCCAGGGGCCATTCTAGGATCAGACCTTTAGGGGTGCTCAGCCCCCAATAAGAATGTGACATGAATACAGTGCCTTGCAAAAGTGTTAAACCTCTGTGCTAATAAATCCCTAATTTCACTGGATAACAATTAATAAATTGATTTATTATTATGCAAAATATTGAATGAATGAAAACACTAAGGATGTCCCTTCATGAACTACCAGCATCAAATGATAATGAACAATAATAATTTAAAAAAAACTTTTTAAAATAATTATTATTTTTAGGGGTGCTGAGATGAAATTTAGGGGTGCTTGAGCACCCCTAAAAAAAGGGTCTAAAATCGCCACTGAACCTTTCCATCTACATTACCCACACTGTGGTCATTTGAAAGGAAAAGAAAACTGAGCAGTTTTAGCTTATTGGTTAAACCGTGTCTGTGTTTGCCTTTTCTTGTTAACCCATTTCTGACCTTGCTAGGACGACGATCTAGTCAGAGCTCTAGGGAGAGCTCATGATTTTCCTAATGGGCGCTAGTTTAATCCTGCAAGAGTGCCAGCCAGCTTGAAAAGACGTAGCGGCAACTGAGCGCGAAAGCGTTGCTTCGAAAGTCGAAATAACTGCGGCGAGAAAATAAGAAGGAACCAGAAATTTTTACTAAAACCCGTACAGGCATATATAAAATACAGGTTCTAAAATAGTCAAATATAACTCAAAGAACTCAAGGTGTCGCTGGACAGTTGATAGTTGCCTGATGCATGAAAATGTGTTTCAAGCAACGTGCACGCGCGAACCTTGAAAACTTCACAATCATTGAGGCGTTGTAGTACCTCATTCTCTCTCTCCCTCTCTCCCCAGCTAAATGCTTATAACCGGGGTAAGCGACTGCATTCTCTCCTGCAGTCGTCACTGAGGGATCGCCGGGGCGCCGGATTCCTGTGTGAACGCAAGGATGCGGTGCTGCAAGTTTGGTTCAATTGGGATCTATTTGTGGATGGTGTTTTTTTTCAAAGGTATGTCCGACTGTTCACTTTACTGAAATAAGCATGAGGACGTTTTTGAAATAGGTGACAAACTATTATCTGTCAAACCACCTTGGATGCAAGTTTTTAGTTATCCTGTTGCAGGTCAGAGTAGCAGATGGGTCCAGTTGAAAGTTTTTAAGTGAAGGAAAGTAAGTCGTGTCAGATGACCTTGTCTATACAAAAATCTTTATTTCTTCACTAGCTTTTATTCATTGTATTTGGAAAAGTTATTTATCTGGTATAAGTAATGTACTTTTATTTCAATCCAATGCCAGATCTTATTTTTACCATTGATGTTTTCTAGCTGCATAGGCTTCTGATGTAATTAAAAATAAATGGTATTTTTTGGGTAATATCGTGACAGACCAAATACTTGAATGTGTTGCTTTTTTATGAAGGCACATTGCCACTGAATATAAGGTACTGTGCATGAGTATATATGTTTGCATGTGTTGTAATCTTATACCCCCCCCCTCCCTTTCTCCACACATACACATACACACACTCAGCAATAATGACATCAGGGTGCTTTACTTTATGCACTGTGACGCAGCAGTGGGACTTTATAAGGGTTTTGGCACAGAATTGCATGTCTCCAGCGTGTGTCTGTCTCTCAGCATAAATCTCCCTCTCGCTCTGTGTGTGTGTGTCCAATACACATCCAGTTTGCCTGTCCTTAGCTATCCACTCCTTTCAGATCAACTACTTGTCTGTGGATGGATGGAGTACGGAAGAAGGGAGGGAGATAAGAAAAGAAAGTGACTTGATCTGCGTTACTAGCATTACATGCAACTCTCTCACAGACTTAAGTCAGAGAGCTCACGTCTTGACTGATTGAACACACATGAGCATTGAACTTTAATGAGATGTTTGCTTAGTTTCTGTTGACCTTATCTGAGCGTCAGACTATAAAGCAATGCTGTACCAGTTTTGTGTCATTCCAAAACATTTTACAAGATATATTTATGTTAATCACTTCTGATTCATTGTGTCCAAATTGACCTCTAGATGTTCTTATTAAGACGCATTGTGAAAACAGATTGTGAAATTTGATTAGGCAGAGGAATTTCTTTTCTCCAATGAAACCCTGATAGCATTATTCACTCTTTTGGAAGAGGCTCAGAGATCAATACAGTCTGGAGGAAACAGAGGATGGCACCTGTCCATAAACAACTCTGATTCCCATGCAACACCTCACTCTTTCTCCCCCCTTCTCCTTCTCATCCTCCTACCCCTCCCTCTCTTTTTCTTTCTTCCATGGTCAGCAGTTGCTTCCTCCAGAATTCCTCATCTCTCACTTTCTTTAATCTGTAGTTTATGTGAATAGTCTCACCTCTCCCTCCTACTGTTTATTGAGTGTTTTTGCGGTTTCATGTCATTCAGGCTGAATGTGGGATCCCAAGAAAAATCCTCCATGACCTCTACTCACTATGTGGCTTGCATACTGTAGAGCCCACATAGTCTCTTTTATACTCTGCCCACTATTGACAGGTATACCCCGTACATGATCTAACTAACTTTGAAGCAAGATCCTCACACACACATCCCACAGTACAGTGGTTAGTTACATAAATGCACTGTTGCCATGCTTGCATACAAAGCGTATTCATACAGTTCCATGTAGCTGCACTGATGTGATGTTCAGATATAGGCTGCATTCGACTGTTGTGTCGTAGGTTTTGGCCCATGGATTAGGATTATACGATGTGTGTGAGTGCTGAGATGGAGAAATAGGTCCGAGTGGGGTTGTATAGATTATGAAGCCCTCCCATATTACACGCCCCCTCTAAATCCCCAACCCCCAGCCACCCCCTAGCCCCCCAGCCACCCCCTAGTCCCACCACCCCCTAGTCCCCCAGCCACCCCCTAGCCCCCCAGCCACCCCCTAGTCCCCCAGCCACCCCCTAGTCCCCTTCCCCCAGCCCCCTAGCCATAGCCACACCAGACCGGTCTTGTGGATGTTTAGTCACCTTCTGATTTAGATACAAATGCACATTAAGAGACATTTCAGAAAGTGTAGGATAGTACAAAACTAGTGACATTTTGTTCATCTATTCAGTGCAGCGAGCATATGTGATTCTACTAACATGTAGCCAGGCAGCCCATAAGTAGTTGGCCAGAGAGGGAAAGTTGGGAGTGGAGGGGGGGGGGGGTTCACCAGTCACACAGGGAAGATGATGTGTTAACGAAGAGATACTGCCTCCTCAGCTGCTTCAGCATTAGCATGCACACACGCACACTTCTTCAACGCCACACACACACACACTCACACGTGTGCAGAATAGTAATCGTGGGGGCTACGACTTGAAGTCTGAGTACATTCCGTGAACCCCTGCTGAGCCAAACGCACGCTCGCCCTCACACACACACAAACACATACAGTACACACACGTACACAATAACGTGCCTATCAGCTATAGATAGTGACTGTGGGCCCTCATGTAAAATGGATGGACTTCTTGCAGCATTATTTAAAATCTCATCTCTGCCTTTACTGTTCTTCTGCAGCTTCCCTCCTCCGGCTGCCTCTTCTTTGTGTGTCCTTTAAACTGTTATCCCCTGCTTCTGAAACTCCTTTCTTCCCTCCTCCTTGTCTCTGGAACTCTCTTTTTGGGATATTTTCAAATATATAACCAGTCTACCCTGCCTACCGGTATCTCTCTGGCCCCCACCCGTCTCTGTCTCTCTCTCTCCACCTCTTTATGGGCTGGGTATTGAATTAGGTCAGGGAGAGCAGTAGCGTGCATGGTTGTTATGACACAAAAGGAGGTGATGAACATCTGTAGCTGGTCTTCTCCTTCTGGCTCCATCGCTCCTGGAGGTTCCTGACCACCCACTGGAACACCAGAGAGTCTGCCTTCAGACGTACACTCCAAGGTTAATGCTTTAACTTAGTGGGTCAGATGTAACGTAATGTAATAACTGTGTGGCAGGCCCAGTGGCATGGGGTGGGCTCTCACACTTAAGTTTGACCTGGAGTTTTGATCGACGTGTTCTGGGATTCCTGTGAGTTGTAACGAGATCACGGACTTCTATCTACACAGCATTATGCTAGCTTATCATGTACTTAAGAGGTTACGATACACATTACGTTACACACTTCTACTCATGATCATGCCTACATCATTCAGAGCTGTTTAGTATTCATAACGGATTGTTTTACATTATCGTGACACGAGTCCTTTATTTCTTCACCTTGGGGCTGGTTTTCTGACAGGCAGTTAAAAGGACAGCCATGAAGGTCTCGGTCTTAAGTTTTAAAATGGATAAATAGGACCCATTACTTATATCTGTCTGTCCTCTTATATCTCCCCAGAGGGGATGTGCATGTATGTGTATGAAGTGTGTGTATACACGTGTGTGCTTTTGAGTGTGAATGAAGTGTATCAGTGCTGGAGAATCTGAGGCTTGAGAGTGCAGGGTTGGAAGTATTGCCTCTATTTCACCCTAAAGATGAAGGTCCATGGAAACGTACTGTGTAGCCTGTTCAAACGAAACACTCCTTCTGTAAACACAGCTGTTCCCTCATGTAAAATGTTAAGCCTAATCACCCTTTCACTTAGCACCTATATTGTTCCATACTCGTACCTTGAAATGTTTGTGTTTGTGTGTGTGTGTGTGAGTGTGTGTGTGTGCGTGCGAGTGTGTGTGTGTGTGTGTGTGCATGTGAGTGTCTGTCCTCCATGTCTATTCTTAGCCTTTGATATGATCATCTCCCCACAGGGGTGTAATGCAGGCTGCGTTAGTCCCATGGCAGGCTGTCCTCAGGGACTCAGCCCACCCTGGGGGGTCTGCCTGTGGGGACCCCGGCTCTGTTTGTCTGCCCTGCCATGGTTGTCCTCTCCACAGGGAACCATGTGTGCATGGCCAGTCTGTCTGAGAAGGAATGGGTTTCCTCTCTGTCTGTGGCCTCTGTCTGAGCTGAAGCAGAGAGGGACACACATCTGAGATTGGTGACCCAGTAAACATTTACAGATGGGGTGTGTCGATTGAGAGTGTTTGTGTGTGTTTGTGTGTGTGTGTGTGTGTGTGTGAGTGCGTGTGTTTGTGAGCGAAAGAGAGAAATGTGAATGTTGAATTGTGTAGTTTGTGGGAGTGAGAGAGACATAGAGAGAGAATGAGAGAAAGCGATGTTAGTGTGCTGTCTCTCTGTGTGTGTGTGTGTATGGGTGTATATGAGGAGCTACAGATTGTCTGAACTACAGTATACTGTGACTCTCTGCAGATGCTACCCAAAAGACAGACCCACTTTCCTAGTTGTGCTTGAGGGGAGATCAGCCCAGTGTGAGGAACACATTAGAACATGGACCATGGTCTTCTCACATCTATGCACACACACACCCATGAACATCACAATCAGTCTCTGGTTCCAAAGACAATGTGTGAAATAAAGCAGAACTTCTACGCCTATACAGCCCATGTAGACGCCAATACATGTTTGGTTTCCAGACAAAATGCATCAATCCCTATTTTTTGCAACACCACTCTTGTTTCAAACCTCTCATGTCTGGTTTTACATTCAGGACCGTGACCCTTATCCCCTCGGCTAACTCTGCTTTATCAAGATGGATCCAGAACGCTAACCCCGGCAGCACTCACTTGGTGCCAACGAGCATGTCCAGTTTGGAAGTGTTTAAAAATAGAGGCACCAGAGAGCGGTGAAGGCCTGCCATGAGCGCAGCCCCGCTAACAGGGCCCTGAAACAGACGCTCAGTAGCAGGAACAGGGCCGGGGTGACATCAGCTCCACCGATCAAAAGCCTCTGATACAGTACATGTGTACACCCATAGAGAGATGAAGGTGGTGATGGTGGTGGGGGGGGTGAAAAAAGAGATTTGGAGAAATGATGTATGACGTGTAGTGAAAAAACGCACCACGGAGTGCTAGAGATGGAGAGAGAGGCACGGAGAGAGAGATTAGGGACAGATAGAGTATCAATGATTACTGTCGCTCACAGAGTGAAAGATTGCACACAGTCTTTATTGTGTGTGTGTGTGTGTGTGTGTGTGTCTGTGCGTGTGTATGAGAGAGAGATATCTTCTCGGAGAACCTTGGAGAAAGCCTTGCTATTTGAGTTTAAAAAAAGAATGGCATGCATGCAACACACACTATGTACACTGTGTTTCTGTCCATCCACTTGTTAGGGAAAGGAACATTTATTTCTTTCTTTCTTTTTTCTTTCTCTTTCTGTGTTTCCTTCTGTCGACCTGGCATGGCAGTCTTCTCATTTGTGGTAGAGTTGATGTGAAACAGACCTCAGTTTGACGGATTGCGATGATTGTAAGGTGAGAGAGAGAGATCAGAAGTAAGGTCTTCGACTTCTTGGTTAATAACGGAGAAAGGTCATGGTATTTTACACGCCTTTAATCTACGAACATATGTGGTCGAGAGAGATGGAGTCTCTTTCACAGGGTTTGGTGTGAAACAGAACCCATAAAGTATTACACAAAGCCTCTTGGATTACAACTGTAGATCCCTTTCGAGTCCAACCTAAAGTGTGAATGTAAACAAGGATTCTTTTCTTTCATCTCGTAAAGCAGCCCTGGAACTCCTGAAACCTGTAAAAGACCTGCAGTTTAATAGGTTGGCACTCAGGCTCCTTTAATGAGCAAGAGAGAGAGAGCTGAGGGTGGGGGGATGGATGAGTAGAATACAGAGTTAGAGAGATGGAGATAGGTCCCCAGTACATGTTCGATGAATGCTCTCGCCCTCCCTCCCCCCTTACTTATCGTTGCCGGATGTTGCGCCCCACTGTTATTGGAATGGAGAACCCCTCTTTTCTTATATCACTTTAATTATCTCAGAGAAAGAAAAACACACACGAACAAACCGACAAATAAGCAACGACCAAACAACATGGCATCCAACCTGGAGTCCCAGGTGGATGCAGCTTGCTGCTTGTTCGCTGGTGAATTAAAGTTGGTTTAATAAGTTTTTTTAAATTTGATTACATTACAGCTCTCGGAGCGATTCAGGAGGTTATTACAAGCAGGGATAGAGGAGCTGGGGCGGGGCATTTTACTCTGGCAATATTGACTTGATCAGTTTAGGTGTGTTTGTGCACCTCAGTTTATATCTCACTCTGTGATGGAAAACCTTGGAGAAGGTGGTGGAAGATCTTCCGAATGTTGTTTTGTGTGATGATGGCGCTGAATAGATTGTAACAAGATTAGACAGGGTGCATAGATAGATGCCTAAATGTGGTCTGTATGGATTTGCATATTTCCTCATCTTCAGATAAAAGTACCGTAATACAACGGACTAATGCAGCCCCTCTACAAAGCCTGCATGCACTACACCATACATTCAATATTCATATGAGGGAGAACGTGTGGGTGAATGCTCTCACACTTTGTGTGTGTATGTGTGTGTGTGTCAGACGTGTACTTTGTTAATAGGTTAGTGCATAAAAGATATGAGATTTATACCTGTAACAGTGGCCTGAATGGCTGAACAGGCGTGAGAGTGTGTTTTTGCTGTGGTGGGCAGCTTCCTCCTCCTGTCTCTGACCTCCATCACAATCCTGCTATAACTCACCTCATTATGTCCTTAATGGGACCCATCAGCATGACTCCAGGCCAAAGACACACACACATCCCCCCCCCCCCACACACACACACATACACGCACACACACACACACACACACACACTAATCTCTTTCTTTTTCATTTTGGACTCTTCTCTTGCTTTCTAACTTTCACATTTCTTCTTCGCTACTCTCCCTCTGTTTTTCCCTCTTTGCCTCTCACGCTACCAGTGTGGGAGTGTGTGTGCGCAAGCGTACACGCACCTTGGGTCCGCTGTGCAAATAAATGTGTCAATTAACTCTGAATTGAGCCTGGTACTAAACTGTCTAATACATCAACTCTCTATAAACCCTGTCTGGATGTGAATCTCATATGTACCTAATGCTTCAATGTGCATTAGGAGTTGAACAACATGATGTCAATTAGACAGGTGCTTGCGGTAGTCTTTTTTTCTTTTGTCGAAATCTCTCTCCCGTTGTCCGACACCATACCCAGAAACAAGCTAAATAAGAGGAGGAAGGGATTGGGATACATTTGGAAAGAGTAAAACAAGAGCAGAGAGAGGGCACGGAAGGAGGCGGTACAAAGAGAGAGAGGGGGGGGGGGCGGCACTGGGCCAAAAAGCACATCATCCTAATCACTGTTGACCCAGTGGAACCTTCAGGATGAAGCACACGCTATGCCAACTCAACATCCCACCTACAGGAGGGAACATCTCACCAACACCAGCTCTCCCCCTCAGCCGTTTTGTGTCCTAATTGGTTTCCTTGCTCCATTGTTCTGCAACCTTTGCCATCACCTAAAGACTTTCTCCTCATGGACCCGCTTATAAAATAGGTGAATGTGTGCGAAATCCCTCAAAAACTTTCAGAAACGTCATGCTTGTGCCAGTAAGGACATTTTATCAAGCCAAATGAAAAAGTACTAAACTGCTGAATTGGAATTCAGCCTTTACCTACAGACCATATTCCTAACCACAGCCTAGGACCTTCAGTGCAGACACATTCTTTATTTCTAGTACCTAACCGTGCTTATGGGATCACTTGATTAAAGTGCTCTTCTCTGGAGCATGCTCATTTGAACGACTTGGGCAATTTATGTATCTCTATAAAGGGAAATTGAATGTTTTTTCTCTTGCTCTCCTCAGGTTCTCTACAGGGGGAGTACCAGCGCAGACTGTACAAGGAGCTGATGGCTAACTATAACCGTCTGGAGAGGCCAGTGGTCAACGACTCCTCAGCCATCCTGGTAGAACTAGGAATGACACTGCTGCAGATCATAGATGTGGTAAGTGTGAGTCTGTGTGCATGTGTGAGTCTCATGTATGTGTGTGAGATGGCTAGTCTGATATAGTATGTGATCTGGTTCATGGGATAGTCTGGTTTGTTCCTGAGCTTTAGTTTGGTGCTAGTCTGGTCTGGTCTAGTCTGTAGTCCTGGGGCTAGTCTGGTCTAGTCTGTGCTATAGTCCTGGGGCTAGTCTGGTCTAGTCTGTGCTGTAGTCCTGGGGCTAGTCTGGTCTAGTCTGTATTCCTGGGGCTAGTCTGGGCTAGTCTGTGCTGTAGTCCTGGGGCTAGTCTGTGCTGTAGTCCTGGGGCTAGTCTGGTCTAGTCTGTGCTGTATTCCTGGGGCTAGTCTGTGCTGTAGTCCTGGGGCTAGTCTGGTCTAGTCTGGTGTAATCTGGGCTGTAGTCCTGGGGCTAGTCTGGTCTAGTATGTGCTGTAGTCCTGGGGCTTGTCTGTGCTGTAGTCCTGGGGCCAGTCTGGTCTAGTCTGTGCTGTAGTTCTGGGGCTAGTCTCTGCTGTAGTCCTGGCGCCATTCTGTGCTGTAGTCCTGGGGCTAGTCTGGTCTAGTCTGGTGTAATCTGTGCTGTAGTCCTGGGGCTAGTCTGGTCTAGTCTGTGCTGTAGTCCTGGGGCTAGTCTGTGCTGTAGTCCTGGGGCTAGTCTGGTCTAGTCTGTGCTGTAGTCCTGGGGCTAGTCTGTGCTGTAGTCCTGGGGCTAGTCTGTGCTGTAGTCCTGGGGCCATTCTGTGCTGTAGTCCTGGGGCTAGTCTGCAGGGCCCAGATGGTGAGAGGCCCAGGGGTCCTGACTGGCACTCGCTCAACGCATGATTTAACCCTGATTGGCTAACCGGACGAGCACAGCTGCCTCCGCTCCACTGGGCATCGTGTGTGTGTGTGTGTGCGCGCGAGTGTGTGTGTTCACACATGTGTGGATGTGTGTGTGCATAGTGTACAAGTAGTGTGTAGACGCCCATCTTACCACAAAAATAGTTATGCAATGTTATCAGCAGTCCTTTGTGATCCATGTCGCTGATGCAACATGAGGCTAGCTCACCTTCTCCAGCTTTCAGACAATAGCAGGGCTGCCTAATTTGCTGTCAGAGCCTATACAAAGGCAGGAATGTTTCTAAATCACTGATTGTGATCTCAGCTGGTATCGCAGTTTCTGATTAGCATAGTCCATTTACAGATACTGCGCCTGGTCAGGCTAGCACACTCCATACAAGCTATACTGTGACTAAGCTGAAACCTAGCAAGAATTTCTGAGAAAAGAATCAAGGAACATTTTGTTAACTGTTAATTTCTTCCTAATTACTCTGCTAATTAAATCTGTTAATGTATACTATAGTTAAGTAAGTTAGCAAGAAACATGCAAGGACTTGTGTGGCTTTTGTGATATACTCTGGTATGATGATGAAATGTGTGTAGGTGCGTTACCAAATGGTAGAGTATGAGAACACATTTGTTTTGCAGTAAATTGATGGACCTTTAAATATCGCCTCTTCACAAATTACCAACATTTTACCCAAATGTTATTGCACCCACCCAACCACACCCATACCACTCACACCCATGCCCCCCACTATCTAACTGGCTTCAGGTTTGAAAAACACATATACAAACACACATACACAGACATTTAAATTGTGACATTGACCCAGAGAACAGCAGAAAGAAAGCGAGGAGAACAGTTGAGAGAGCAAAGCCTGTTTGACATGTAGCTCTAACACAGCAGTTGAGCTGGGGTTGCCTCTCCCTCTTCCTCAGATAAAGCTGTTTGTTTCAACTCTGGCTTCTCTACGGCCATGCCTCAGCTCTTCCTGTTTTTATTGTTGTTTAGGTCCATAGGGCTTGTTGTTTTAGATTTAAATAGGGCACCTAATATGTATGATGTCTCCACTGAACCTAATGCAAAGGAAATAACTGGGATTACATAAATCCAGTTTTAGAGACGTTTCACAGCTCAGTTGTTCTGCGTTGCGTTGAGGCATGCACACACATGCACGCACACACATACACACACACACACACACAAACATTCTTGTTTATTCTGTAGAACAGTATCATATTGTACTGACCTATTCTTGTCTTTCTTTTTTTCCTTCATCAGGATGAGAAGAACCAAGTCTTGATGACAAATGCCTGGTTACAGCTTGTGAGTGCAGAGGCTTGTGTGTGTACAGACGTGCTTTTGTGTGAACAGTCGTGCTTTTGTGTGAACATAAGTGCTTTTGTGTGTCTTCACAATCAGCCAGGGACACTGGGAACTTTACAGCTTGCATCTGATAAACAACCGCCTTCCATTAGTCACTCATTGATTGGACACCGCAAGCCTTTCTGCCATGATACCCATATTACAAAATCATCCCAACAGATTCTGGCCATCCAATCAGCCAATCACAATATCTTATCCAATAACTCTGTTATTGGATCTGAGTGTTTATATTAGTAATTTGCTTGCTTAACTACACTTGGGGGGGTTCGGCCCTGGCACCCAGGCAGATGACAGAGCCATATTAATGAAAATCAGCTGTGGTGCTGTCAGGAGAGATAGAAAAGACACCAGTCTTAATGGTTCAACTGACAGACAGCTCTGGAAGGGAGCAAATCTGTTTCAATGTGTAAATGTTGATTTTTTTTGTTGTAATTTTTTCTCTCTCTTTCCCTCTTTTTTTTTTCTTTCTCGCTCTCATCTCCCTTTCTCTTTCCTACCCTTACTCCCTCCCACCAGTACTGGACGGATGCTTATCTGAGCTGGAACCCAGAACAGTACCCCGGGGTTCAGAACCTACGCTTCCCTTCAAGCCAGATCTGGACCCCTGACATCCTGCTCTACAACAGGTCAGAACCTGTCCCTGCTTAGCATCCCTCGTCCTCTCATCCCCCTCTCTTCCTCTCATCCCGCTCTCCTCCTCTCATCCCCCTCTCTTCCTCTCATCCCGCTCTCCTCCTCTCATCCCCCTCTCCCCCTCTCATCCCCTTCTTCTCTTCTCATCCCCCTCTCCTCCTTACATCCCCCTCTTCTCCTCTCATCCCCCTCTCCTCCTCTCATCCCGCTCTCCTCCTCTCATCCCCCTATCCTCCTCTCATCCCCCTCTCCTCCTCTCATCCCCTTCTTCTCCTCTCATCCCCCTCTCCTCCTTACATCCCCCTCTTCTCCTCTCATCCCCCTCTCCTCCTCTCATCCCGCTCTCCTCCTCTCATCCCCTGCTTTCATCCCTTCTGGCTCTGCTGTCATCCAAAGACCTACAAGAGGTCAGGCCCAGTAAATTTCTGCTCTCATCCCCGTCCCCACTGTCCTCCCTCACTTCTCCACACGTAACCCGTGTTACCCACGTAACAATACGTAACCCTTATTGTTCCCAAAGTCTGATCCACTGCGCTCTGCATATCATCCACCATCTCTCAGTCAATGGAAAATGATGACATGAAGTATATCTATGTATAATCTCTCTGTTTTGTCTGTTGGCCTATGTAATCTCCTAGAACTCCACAGTTGCGTTACTGTTGGCTGGGTCTGACTGGGGTGTGGTTAACAAACCAACAGCACAACCTACACTACAATCACAGCACCCACCTCTATGGGATTAGAGGGAACACAACAGTGATTTGGGAATTAATCTGTATCTTTAAAAGCCCTGCTTTTAGGATGGAGATTATACCCTCACTTCTCTCTCTCTCTCTCTCTCTCTCTCTCTCTCTCTCTCTCTCTCTCTCTCTCTCTCTCTCTCTCTCTCTCTCTCTCTCTCTCTCTCTCTCTCTCTCTCTCTCTCTTTCTGTTTCTCTCTCTCTCTCTCTCTCTCTCTCTCTCTCTCTCTCTCTCTCTCTCTCTCTCTCTCTCTCTCTCTCTCTCTCTCTCTCTCTCTCACACACACACACACACACACACACATATACACACACACACACACACGCATGGTCGCCTCCAACTTAATCACTCCATCAGATTGTTGTATAAACTGTATTACGTAGGTATGTCATAGATAGGGTTAACTTCAGTGAGTGCTGAACAGATCCCAGTGAAAACTGGGATGAATTAGAAGCAGGTAGCTTTTGTCTTACAGCAAGTCCTCTAAGGGTCCGGCAGCCCCAAAGGACAGCTATAATTTACTCTCTCCTGCAATGATACGCTCAGTGGACACACACATGCATGACCAGATTCATTATTTCCTGATGTGCACATACAAAATCACCTACACACACAAATATGCATACACAGAGAAACCCAAACACACACACACACACACACACACACACACTCTGGCTTTCTAGCTTTCACACACAAACACATTTTAATGGTGCACCATTAAACACCTCACCATCAGTGTGCAACCAATAACACGCCAGTGGGGCTGCAGTGAATAGCAGAGGAATCCAGACTGATTAGTATGCTTTTCAGACGAGAGCGTGTCCCTGGCCCTTTGTTTTCTTCTATGGTGTGTAATGCGAGGTTAATGGCTCAGTTTAATATCATGAGTGCTGGATTTAAAAAAAGCCCATTTCCAATATGGCATGCATTAAGGAGCACACACGTGCAGATGACAGGAAATGACACACACACTGAATGCGAACGAAGGCGCAGAAAAACAAGCTAAACAACGTGTTGACTGTTGTTCATTCATTCATTGCGTTCGAAACAAACTCATCTTGTTGTGAGTTCGTTTCAGCGATGACGAGGCTGTTCAAAATGTCTCAGATGTGTTTTTCTATTGTTTTCATTACAGAATGTTGGTTAGATTATGTGTACGTTGGTTAGATTATGATTGTTGTTGGCTATACTGACAAGTAAACTCATACACAGAAGCGCAAACTCACAAACAGTTCAAACAGCATAAACGTCACCCTCTTAAGTTCTCACACACACACACACACATGCCTACACACACACATGCCCACACACACACACACACACACTAATAAGAATCACTTTTCTTGAGTTGGAGTGTCTCCAGGAAGCCTGGAGTGGTCAGATGACAGAGTAAGAGAAAGAGAGACAGATAGAGAAACAGAACAGAGAGCGACAAAGAGAGACAGTGACTGAGAAAAAAACAGAGTTAACCAGAGAGAGACGAATGCCAGTGGTCTCATCTCACAGCAGATCCATCAGAACAAGGACAGCCACCAGCCAGCTTAGGATGATGAGATGCTGCTTACATACACGTGGTGTCATTGTCCCTTCTGACCTACAGTACTCTGGCAGAGGACGGAACTCTAACAGAAACTAGCACAAAGTCGGCTACATCCAAATCATTACCCAGGATGGATTGAGCTTTTCTGGTGTGAGACCTAATAGTATAATGTGCTCTTCCAAGTCTTACCCTTTAAAGCAGACTTGCGTGAAATAAAACATGTATTTGATTAAGTACAGAGACAGTGCACATAAAGCTAAACACAAACAGTACTGCAGAAATAGAGTCGAAATCCCCACCTGGAGTTTGTGTCAACTAGACTGATGAACCCAGAGAGTGACCTGTCTAATTGCTGTTTTAATTGAGTCTGACTGGGTGTCAATGGATCTGGTGCTAATAGTTGTCTGGAGTGTTTGTGTGTGTGCTTCGATCTAATACCTGAGCTAAATCATAGCAGACAACCAGTGATACACAGCCTGCTGCTGTGGTCTCCAGCTGTTTGTCAATACCAGAGATGTGGGCTGTGGGCTGTGTGTGTGCACATGCGAGTGTGTGTCTTTTCAAACATTGCTTTAACCCACAATAAAGAATGATCACCCGTCAGCCTCGCTGCAGCACGCTCTCCCCTCCTGCTTTACTTTCCTCTACCTGCCTTTTATTCTTTTCATCTCCTTTCATCTCTGTAGCATGTCGTCCACAGTGTTTATGGTTATTTTTGTTCAAATATCCTGATGACGTCTTGTTTCTAGTCAGTGCAGCAGAGCTCAGTGGGTGGAGGTGTACTGGGTGTCCTGCTCCTACTGTACCCACCCCAGGACCCCGGGGCTGTCTGACGACATGCCTGTGAGTCATGAGATGCCTGTGACCCTAGGGCTCTCTGGACACATCAGCATTGATGTGCATGAGTGATATGCATGGATAACTCTGGCCTAACCCTAACACAGGATGGCATCAGCATTTCCCCCTCTTCTCTCTCTCTCTCTCTCTCTCTCTCTCTCTCTCTCTCTCTCTCTCTCTCTCTCTCTCTCTCTCTCTCTCTCTCTCTCTATCTATCTCTATTCTCCCTCTCTCTTTCCCACCCTCTCTGCTCTGCTCCCCAGGGAATGTTCTTTTCCTTTCTCCTAGGGTCATTTTCTTTTCTGTAGCTTCTGCTTCCCTCTGTGTTTTGCTGTGACCGTATCTCTTTTCATTTCCATTTCTCACAGCTCCCCTTTAGCGGGTTGTGTGTGTGTATGCGTGTGTGTGTGTGTATGCGTGTGTGTGCGTGTGTGTGTGTGTGCATGTGTGCGTGATGGTACAGGAGGCAGGAGATCCAGGTGTTGAGTGAGGAGACAGGACAGTATGGTGACTCACCTCCCTGGGTACAGGAACCTGTCACTACCTCCATTGTTGGTCCACTTCCTCTGTGTCAACCAGACTCCTCGTCCCCTCTCTCTGTCCCAACGTGTCTCGAACATTTTGTGTCTGCCCTGTGTGTGTGTATGTGTGTGTCTGCCCTGTGTGTTGGTGTGTGTATGTGTGTGTCTGCCCTGTGTGTGTGTGTCTGCCCTGTGTGTGTGTGTGTTTCAAATATGGCCCCCCCACTCAGTTCTCTCCCAGGGCTATCACCTGGCCTGTCATATGTGAGTGTGTATGTATCCTTATGTAAGGTGTGTGTCTCTCCTGTTGGCTTGTTTGTGAATGTGTGTTCGGTCTTTCTGTGTTTACGAAACCTTTCTGATTGACCTTTTGGTCTTTTACGTATCGATAGTGGAAATGTGGAAGCGCTATACATTAGCTTATGTGTGCAAGTTCTGATTGCAGCGGTAGAGCAGACAAGCATTCTTATACAATAAAGCTAGACCCTGAATAATTCAATGCTGCCAGCGACACAGCTTCCTCCGTGCGTCCCCAACCTTCTGCCCTATCTCCTGCCTCACCCAGTCTCCATAACAGCACACACAATAGACATGAATTACACCACTAAACCTTGAATAGATCATTGAATGTGATCGGCTGAAAGGACGAACGCGAGAGAGGAAAGAGGGGAGAGAAAAGAGGAATGCGCTAAGCCTCTCCAGGCGGGGCAAGCTTTCTTTTGTCCGTCTGCCAAGTGTGTGAGTGCTTCAGAGGGTCTTCCTTATCTCTCTTAGAGGCTTCTGGCTGTGTGTGTGTGTTTGGAGGATAAGTGGCTGTCGATAGGGGTAAGAATGTATCTGTCAGTAAGATGCTTGAATGGGTCTTCACTGTCTATGGGCCAGTTAGGAAGGGAGGGGCCCATTCTGTTTAAACTGTACCGTCAGAGAACGACAGGAGGAAGAACAGCCTTCCACATGTTCACGCTCCCAGTGCACGACCCCATCAACCATTACATTGAGGATGTAATGTCTGTTACAATTACTTCTTCAGTTTCCCGGTGTGTGTGTGTGTGTGCCTCAATGTGTGTGTGCTTCTATGTGTGTGTGTGTGTGTGTGTGTGACAGTAGAAGACCATGCAGCGTGAAGTTGGCACACAATGCTGTTGGCACTAAGTGGGTTTCTATGTACCATACTCATACACAGGTTTAGTCTCATCTCAGGATCTGCCTGAGATGAGATGTGTGTGTGTGTGTTTGTGTCACGGTACCATATCTGTTCTTCAGGTGCCCAGAGGCTAATAAAATAAACATTTTGTGAAAGAGGAGTGGATAGTGGCCTTGGGTTAGATTTAGTGCATTTTGGTGTGTGCGTGTACTCATCTGCGCGTGTTTGTGTACTGTACATATGCAGGCTTGATAGTGCTTAATAGTTTGATGAAAACGCGTGTAAATATAATGTTGCATTTTACAGTTAACTTGACTGTTCTACTGTAGGGGACTGTGATTGGAAAGATGCTTATAATCTTGTTTTCCTCTCTGTCTCAATGCATGTATCAAAGCAGCTAGCTAGAACGGGATGTAGTTTCACCTGGGTGGGCCAGAAGTGGACTTATCTTGACCTTGTGGCCTTTTTTTTGCCTTTTTTCCAGGCAATAATCGACTGTGTAGTGGTGATTTTCTCCATGTCAGTGCTGGTATGAAAACTGTCTCAGTAGTTTCCCAACCCCCCACCCCCTTCTTCCTCTCCCCCTTCTTCCTCTCCTCCGCAGTGCCGACGAGCGCTTCGACGCCACCTTCCACACCAACGTGCTGGTAAACGCCTCGGGCTACTGCCAGTACATTCCGCCGGGCATCCTGAAGAGCACCTGCTACATTGACGTGCGCTGGTTCCCCTTCGACGTGCAGAAGTGCGACCTCAAGTTCGGCTCGTGGACCCACAACGGCTGGCTGCTGGACCTACAGATGCTGGACGTGGACATATCTACATATATCCCAAATGGGGAGTGGGACCTCGTAGGTATGGAACAGAGCAGAGAGACCAGGTTGAAGCTCTATGTTTACTCTACACTTTGTCTTTCCTTTTTTTTTCTCGTTCTTTTTCTCTCTCTCTCTCCCTCCCATGGCCACACACACGGTTTCTTTCTCTCAGTATATCTGTCTTCAAACAACAGCTCAGAAGTTGCTCTCCCTCAAACTTGAACTCCCTTTCTCTCTCTCTTTATTTCCCTCTTTCTCACTGGCTCCAGCCTGTCCAATCTGTCCTGTCACTCTGTGTATCTCCTATTCTGTCAGCACAGACAATCTCTGGTGGATATTTGTCTGTTGCCACAGTCTCTCTCTCTCTCTTTCTCTTTCTCCCTGTCCCGCTCTCTATCCTCCTCTCTCTTTCCTTCACTCTCTATCAGTGTCTCTGTCTCACTGTGTCACAGTGGGGATGTGTCACACTGTTTAGGATTGGGATTAGAGGAGTTGGGACAGTTGGCCTGGCCAAGACAGTCCCATCTGCGATAGGAGAGAGGGGGGGGGGGGTGTCCCTGAGGTGGAAGCTGGATATTTGTTGGGGGCAAACAGTAGTTGACATACGAGAATAAAGAGCAAGATGTTCTTTGCAACGTGTGTAGGCCTACCATATTGAAAATGGCACTGTCTACCAAATAGCACCCTGGATACCAATGTGTGTACCTGTGCATGTACATATGTAAACAGGGAGTCAGATGGCTGAGCGGTTAGGGAATCGGGCTAGTAATCAGAAGGTTGCCGGTTCGATTCTTGGCCGAGAAAAATTACTTTGTGTCTTTGGTCAAGGCACTTAACCCTACTTGCCTCGGGGGAATGTCTCTGTACTTACTGTCGCTCTGGATAAGAACGTCTGCTAAATGACTCAATGTAAATGTAATGCATGTGGGTGCTTGTGTGCGTGTTTCTCTCGGTGCCCAGGAGTGCCAGCCAAGCGTAACGAGCTGTACTATGACTGCTGTAAGGAGCCGTACCCCGACGTCACCTTCACGGTGACCATGAGGAGGAGGACGCTGTACTACGGCCTGAACCTGCTCATCCCCTGTGTGCTCATCTCTGGGCTGGCCCTGCTGGTCTTCCTGCTGCCCGCTGACTCTGGGGAGAAGATCTCCCTGGGTGAGGAACCAATCAATCAACAAGTAGCTTAGACGATCAACCAAAAAGTAGATATACTTTTCACCAATCAATCAACCAATCAATCAAGTTGGAATCCTTGTTTATTAAGGAATTCTGTCTAGATAGTTCGATTTGACAAATAGATCGCTGTAGCTGCAAACTTCTCAGTGTTTTTGTGGAATGTTTGGAGCAGATCTTTAGTGTGTCAGATGACTGTGTCTAACAAATGGATTTAGTGGCGTGGATATAACTGATGGATGAGTCTGATAATCCCATTTCATATTTCTCGCCCCTCCTCTCTCTCTCTCTCTCTCTCTCTCTCTCTCTCCCTCTCTCTCTCTCTGTCCGTCCAGGTATTACTGTGCTACTATCTCTAACGGTCTTCATGTTATTGGTGGCTGAGATCATGCCGGCTACCTCTGACTCTGTGCCTCTCATTGGTAGGTTATTTGTGTGTGTATGAAAGTGAGTCAGAGAGAGAGAAAGAAATAGAGAGAAACAGCAATATACAGTATATACTGTGTGTGTGTATGTATATGTGTGTGTGAATGTATATATATATATAGAGAGAAAGGGACAGAGATAATATAAAAGTAATCGTCAGAGTTAAAGAGAGTTGAGGAAGTAGAGTCAAGATGTGTGTGTTCCTCCTAGAGTCTATAGTAGAGTCTGCTATGACTTGCCGTGTATTAACCTGTCAAACAGTCACAACACATTGTCAGTCCCAATCTCTTAGAAATCGAAATTTGTAAGGGTGTGTGTGTGTGTGTGTGTGTGTGTGTGTGTGTGTGTGTGTGTGTGTGTGTGTGTGTGTGTGTGTGTGTGTGTGTGTGTGTGTGTGTGGCTGAGAATCAGGATGATGATTCTGTCAACATCATTAGTGAGTCGTGACAAGACAGACTTCCCAGTAGAGAGGGAAAAGAGGAAAAGAGTAGAGCAGAGGGCAGGAATGATGGACGGATGGCAAGAGAGAGGTAGAGATGAATACCCCTTTAGGGGTGAAGTTCTGAGAGAGACACTTCAAAGGCTTGTGATGCTGTTCGGAGCTGCTGATGAGACAGGCGTGATAGGAGGCTAATGCAGCTGCCAACCAACTTTACTTCAGGCTAACCAAGTGTGTGTTTGTGGGATAAGTTTCTATAAAGGTATCCATGGTATCTATCTAAAAGTATAATTACATCTACCTAACGACAAAGTAGTTATGAAAGAAAGATTTCATACATCACTAGTTGGTTGGTGAATTTGGCTTTGTGTGTGTGTTTGTGTGTGCTTGATTCCATTGAGTTAACAGAGCATGTTCCCTATAAAGAAATGCTTCATTAGTCTGTGTTTAAGATGTATCAATACAGAAACCAACCTGTTTTTATTTGTCACTGACCACAGGAAAGCCTCAGTGCTTAAAAGCTCCTAGGAGTCAAATAAAGGTGAATCATACCACAGCAATGAACTACATGGAATTCACATAAAAATGACTCGTAAGACTTTATACCGTTACAGTACACAGGCCAGTAGATAAATAAAAATAAATCCAGCCATCAACTGAATGCAAAGTATGTGTTTACAAACACAGGGGTTATAGTAGTCGTCTGTAAAATCAGAAATAAAATGCAGAAGGTGTTTACTTTGGGGAGTGGTGACGTGCATTCCAGTAGTAGCAGATAATATGTCCTCTAAAGTGTTGATGCCAGCACCTTGATCTGGGTCTCACTCTAACTGGCTTATAATAGTTTTGTGTGTGTGGGTGGGTGCATGTGTGTGCCTGCAGTAAGTAAAGTAGGTCTCTGCGTGTGTGTTTGTGTGTGATGCTGACTTGCCCAGATGGACAGTGTGCAGTAAGTGAAGGACAATGATAGTCAGCAGTCTGCCGGTCCACAGGGGCACCACTGCCTGAACCGTCCAACACTGGGCTCTTTCAGTCCAACTCCCCCAAACCCCCGTCCAACATAGGCCTCATCAGGTAGAATTATAATCCTCACCTCTGACAGTCATTTGCTGAGTATATTATAAAAGACCAATCATATTACGCCAAGAACTTAATTCCTCCTCCTCCCGTCCTCCTTCCACTCTCCTCCTCCCTCCTCTGACCGAGAGCAATCCCACCCCCTGACAAACCCCACTTTGACCCTTGCCCTTGCCCTTGGCCGTTGTCCGAAGACTTTAGAAATTGTTGTCTAGAGACGGATAAAGGGAGGGACGGAGGAGGGAGCAGAGAGCAGACAGGACGGTGGGCTAGCCTACGAGGGAGATGGATTTGGTTACACTCAGCTGGAGCTCCCTCTCCCTGCTTGACCTCCTCCCCTTCTCTGCCCCCCTTTTCCCCCTTCTCTGCCCCCCTTTTCCCCCTTCTCTGCCCCCCTTTTCCCCCTTCTCTGCCCCCCTTTTTCCCCTTCTCTGCCCCCCTCCCTCCATTCTGAATGGGGAGAGAAGTCAGCCTCCACAGTCAGCAGCAGGAAGACTGTCTGATTTTTAACAGATTGTGCTTAGTATATAATGTAAAGGTGATATGTTATACAGTGATATGTACGTTTTATTACTTTTGTTGTTTTGTAGCCCAGTACTTTGCCAGCACCATGATGATTGTGGGTATGTCTGTGGTGGTGACAGTTATAGTTCTGCAGTTCCACCATCATGACCCCCGAGGGGGCAAAATGCCCAAGTGGGTGAGTGTCAGAACCATCTTGATGTTCTTCATTGATGACTTTTCATTATTGTCATTATTGCCATAATCTTCATCTTTATCATCAGCATCGTCAACTCCTTTTCACAATGTCTCACTCGCCCATCATCATCCTTGTGTTCCTAATCACCTCTCATCATCATCATCATCATCATCATCATCATCATCATCATCATCATCATCATCATCATCATCATCATCATCATCATCATACTCATACTCATACTCATCATCATCCTCATCATCATCATCTTCATCCTCATGGCACTGTGTGTGCTTCATCTTCTCTGACTGCCCCTGGTATCTCCGCAGGTCAGGATAGTTCTCCTCAACTGGTGTGCCTGGTTCCTGCGTATGAAACAACCCGGCGAGGAGCGCAGGCGTGCCGGCTACAAGTACCGCCACCCTCCGCAGCACCACTCCAGCGCCAGCTCCATTGAGCTGGGCACCCTGCCCGGCCTCTCACAGCCCCTCTCTGTGCCCGTCTGCCCTCCCTGCCCCACAGGCACCTCCAACGGCAACATGAGCCTCCACTACAGCTACCCCTCCTGCCCTCCCTCCAGTGACTCAGGGGTACTGTTGGGGGCGCCCCAAGCCCACAGCTCCACCCGGGAGGGGTTGGAGCTACCTGGGAGCGGGTCCAGTGGAGGAGTAGGCCTGGGGGGCATGGGGGTGGGGTTGGGGATTCCCCCGCCAGAGGTCCTGCGTATCCTGGAGGAGGTGTCCTACATCGCCCAGCGCTTCCGCAGCCAGGACGAGGAGGAGGCCATCTGCAGCGAGTGGAAGTTTGCGGCGGCGGTGGTGGACCGCCTCTGCCTGGTGGCGTTCTCTCTCTTCTCCATCATCTGCACCTTCACCATCCTCATGGCGGCGCCCAACTTCATTGAGGCCGTCTCCAAAGACTTCACATAGCTGCCCCATAGCTGCCCCGTGACGCGATGGAGGCGGAGGAAGGGAGGGAGGGAAAATAAGGAATAACACAGGAAATGGGTGGCAGTGTACAGTAAGTTAGTTACAGACTGTAGTAAGCAGTGAGGTAGAGAAGTGCAGTGAGATGGATTCAATGAGTGAGAGAAGGGAAAGAGATACGTTGGCGATTTGAGACAAATGCTGAACATACACATATAAGTACACAGGAAAGGTGTGGGATGTGGCGTAATGTTTGGCTTATTAAGAAAATTGTGTAAACATGTGTTTAATTCATATACCATTTGAGAGTCTTTTACTGTAAATACTGTAGATGTATATATGAATCAAGGCAGGGTAGTCCACAATTTCTCCCCTACCAACCAGGTTGTCCTAGTGTGTCATCATTTAGGTACATAACTAATAAACCAGTTAACTGTTCAATCCTGGATGCCCTTTAAACTTTGAACCCTTGTGGACAACCTGCTGTAGCATTGCTGTTGTAAGAGTCCGTACAGAGATGTTTCACTGTGACTTGTGTTTGTCTGTTTCTACTTTTAACGTGTTTAAGTCAAGATGTACATTAATCGTTTTTCTGCATTTCTACAATGGGTTAATTCTCTTACAGGTGAGTGGGATGCAGGTCTACACACATTTAAATGTCTACACACATTTAACAATATCTGACTGTATCAAAGCTTGTCACAGAACCTTTCAGTGACGGGGCAGAGGCAGCAGGATCTGACACCACTGTAATTATTTACCTGTTCATTGGAGGAGGAAGTGATTGATGAAGCAACAGGAACTATTAGTACCACTGAGCAATAACTGACCTGAAAGGTGGACAGATTCCTCAGCAGACGAGCTAATGCTCTAAGCCACGCCCCCATCTTAACGTACTATGTGGAACTGATTCAGTGATGCACCCGTGAGATGCCACAGCTGTCAATCATTCCACTGGTTGTCAGAAAATATAAACAAACTAACATTCCTGTCGTGCGATTCAAATAACCAGTTATCAACATGTTGGAACAGTGGATCCAACCCAATGCGAGGATGTGCTTCTTTTCTTTGAATAACTATTGTTGTGGACAGGACAGCCTCCTGTGTAATTATGATAGTATCTGTAAGAACGCATCATACTCCCTGTGATAACACATCCTATGGTCTTGGTTATCGTTGCTATCAGTTATCCTGTCTTGATCTGATTTCTCTGTTGCTATCATTTATTTTCTCCACCTTAATAAACCTCATGTATGCTCCACCTGGAACCCTCACGGTGCTGACCAGGATCTGTGTGTGTGTGTTTGAGTATGCATGTCTGGGTTTTGTGGATTTACACCATCTTTGACGTTAAACCAATCTGGACCTTGTTGTCTCTTATTGTGGTCGACTAAGACTGTTCCTCCGGTGAGGATCCAAGAAACGACAATAGTTCTCCACACCACGCGCCCCTTTGTTATTTGTGTATGTGAGAGAAACACACGTTCATGGTCCCGCAGTTTACTGCTCACATCCTCCATCTGCTCTGTGTCCCCCGCAGTACTCGTCTCATCAGTTGATGTCAGAGAGGGATGGAGTGAAAGGGAGGAAATGAAGCTGAAAGAAAAAGAAGCATGTGACGTTAGACTTAGAAACTTTCCATAAGACCTATCAGAATGAAAGATTGTACTACTGTGGTCCAGACCGGAGTGTTTATATTGTGAATTAGAGCAGTGTAGACAAGGATTATGTATGCAAGAAAGTGCTAATCTAATTGCACCCACACACTGCACTGCCACATTAAATTGACATTGAATTGAGACTGCCATTCTTCTCCTGAGTTTAAATGATCTCAACCCACTGCTTTTGAACTTCTGTTCTGTGGATTTGACACGTTTACTTCTGTTTCCAGTTTTGGACTTAATGAAGAGGTAACTCAGTCCCTTCTGGGTCTGGTTGAAGCTGGCAGTGGAAGAGGAGATTTAGATGGTGATGTCACACAAGGTAACCACACAGACTGAGAGGAATTACTCATACGAGCCATATGTTCACAGGGCGTGGATAATGATAGAATCTGAGATGAATGTGTTTGTGTACGCGTGTGAGAGAGAGAGAACGAGATGAGTACCTCGAGGATTTCTGAACTGTGTAGAAGAGAGTGAGTGAGATAGAGGGAGATAACAACTACAAAGGGGACATAGAGAGATGGAAAAATATGTAGAAAGATAAGGGCTAAGGGGCTGGACAGAGAATTAGATAAAGTGATAGGTCAAAGTGCGTGTGTATGTTCACTTTCATTCTCATTCCCAGCCTACTTCCTGGAACATTCCTGGGAATGTCAGATACTCGTCACACGATTCCAGCTTTAACACTGTGTGTGTGTGTACGCGTTTATTTGTGCACAGCTCCAAATATGGATTCATTGCCATAACCCCCATTATGTCTCAGTATTGTTGGCATGGTGACAAACATACCCTATTTTGTATGAGTTAATCCCTATCTGTGTGTGCCAGAGCTTTCAGACTATCTTTGCCTGCTTACCTCAGCTTCTGTCTCACCACCAAGTGTGTGTGTGTGTGTGTGTGTTTGTGTGTGTGTGTGTGTGTGAAAGAGAGTCTATATTTGTGTGTTTGTGTGTGCTACTGTCTGTATTTGCTGACCTCAGCCCTAAGCAGAGAATAGTGCCCCGTGTCCAGACTATACAGAACATCAGTACACACCCTACGGCAACTCTGCTTTCTTTCTCCTTCATACCATAGATTTGAAAGAGACTATATGTTATTGAGCTACAGCATAAAATGTTTCAGAAAATAGTGCTAGGAATGAGAATTGGGAATGAGATGCCCTCTCTTCACTAAAGGTTTAACACGGTTGATTGTGTGCTCTAACTTACATAATATCCATCAATTGACTCTGTGTATGATGAAGTATATTTCAGTAAACACACATACACATTAACTCATTAACACATGCAGGCTGCATCCACACACAAAAATGAGGTGACAAAACAAGGCTCAGGTTGTGTGAGTTGCTGATGCAGGGAGACAACCAGACATGCCTGCAGCTGTGTTCAGGTGTGTGTGCGCGAAGCCGAGAGATTTTTATCTTTCTCTGAGGGGCTTTTCTCCTCCATCCTAATCCAGGTGTGACAGAGTTTGTGTACAGGAAATGATTTTCAAAGTACAGTACTTCCCAAATTAGATTATTCCGGGTTAGACATGAAATCCTTGTTTTACCTCACAACATAATCTGTATGTTATCTGTACCTTACTTCCAAAACTGAGTTGAACAAGAAATGGAAGGGTGAGGGACTGTGAGAGTTCTTGTTGTGTAACAGGGTTTCTCCTTCGCAAAACAAACAGACTAGGATGTAAGCGCATGCCACTTCCATGACACAAACACATCACCACCACCCCGGGAGGTGTGTAAAAACATTAGTTCATAGCCCCCCTCCTCCAAGCCTCCCCCTTCCCCAAACTCCTGAAATATCAAATCAGAGACTCCTCATTTTTCCAGCCCCGGGGAAGTCTGGAGAGCCTTCCACAGGGAGTAAGGAGGTGATAGTGGGTAAACAACTGCAGCTGACTGGGCATGATGATGATGATGTTTGTTGTTGTTTTCTTTTGTGTCTTGTTTCGAAAAAGCAGCAGGGAGCTCTGGTGGAGGTTGTGCTCAAAAGGGCCATGTGCTACACCTCGATGTGTGTGTGTGTCTACTGTGGACCACAGGATATCACAGCGAACACTAGTCAAACGGTCTATTCTGGCAAGCACAGTTTGGTGTCTGCATTTCATCATTCATCAAAAAAGATATTAGCATTGTCAAACTTCCTGTAGTAAACAGGAGTACTGTACAGTATCTCAAGGTAGAAAGAAAGGAATTTATTGACTACAGGATGAAGTCCTGAGCTGACTATGTTGGGATATGGTGTCACACACCCAAGGTGCAAGACAATGCAGCCAGAATAGCCAGGAAAGAAGAGGCTGAAACCAGAGATGAACTCTATATAATTGAATTATATTCCAATGTCTGATATGGCAGAGACCTTCAGACTTGCTAAAATGCTGGGCTGGCAGCTATGCTTTATGAGAAAGATGGTGCAGGACACACATTCTGTGAGTGTGTCTGTGTGTGTATATTTAAGATGCTGCCTGAAGCATGCCCTTGCTCACTCACCTTGTGGGATTATATTGTAGGTCCAGGATTCAGGAACCATCCTCGTTTTTTTAAACTTTCTTACATTACTATGCTGCTTCTGCCAAACTAGAGAGGATAAAGAATCCTTTCTTCCTGTCTGGATGCAGAATGTAATGACATCACTTCCTGTGACACTGGCTCCCGTCTGTTTGGACCAGGATTTGTTTCATGCTCCAGCACTTTGTGCTGCCTGGCAAACCCCTTCCCCACAGCAAGAGGCTTCCAGGAGAGCATCGTACACAAACACACACGCAACCACACACACATACACACACACACCCAATTACAGAGAAGCAGAGACATACACACAGCCACACACACATACAGACACACAAACATACAATCCCTTGCAGAGAAAGACACACACAAACATGCAGACCGATGCATGCAGACACATAGCCATACACACATAAACATGTAGATACACAAACACACACCCACACACTGATACCAATGTGCAAATTGCCCAGATCACTGTACCAAAACTAATGTCGTCTGCAATATGGGAACAGTGCAGTCTGGTGATATGCAAATGATTTGAACAGAAACAAGTTTCTTTTTCTTTCATTGGAACATTTTTGAATTGGGAATGTAATGGGAGTTGGAAAATGCTAAAGCAATTGAACTGCAATTGATCTAGGTCATCAAACCAGATTTGATCTCTCTTTTCTCACGCACCTTTAACTCACCGATCTTTTATTCTTTAAAAAATACTCTTCCATCACTCTCCCTCTTTCAAAAAAAAATCAACACAGTGATTAGCATCTCAATACCTAAAAGCTCTTGCTGGGGCAGGAATATCTTGGTGCCTTATTCACAAGTCACAACACACACCCCCAATCCCCTCCAACCACGCACCATCACTCTAACTGTACCCAACCACGCACATACAAACACTCAAGGACATGCAACACGCACACCTCCCTTACCTGCTGCGCCCTCACAGTTCCTCTGTCCTCAGCAGGCTGGAGGGCTGCGTGTGAGGCAGCAGGTGAACCAGTGTATGAATCTGGGCTGTCTGACGTCAGACCATGCAGTCCCAACACAATGTCCCAGGAGGCTCAGAAGATGGGGAAGGGATAGGAGAGACATGGGGTCGTAACATGAATAGAGAGAGAGAGAGAGAGAGAGAGAGAGACAGAGAGAGAGAGAGAGAGAGAGAGAGAGAGAGAGAGAGAGAGAGAGAGAGAGAGAGAGAGAGAGAGAGAGAGAGAGAGACAGAGACAGAGACAGAGACAGAGATGGAACTACGATTTGCGCTCCCGGGGGGGGGGGGGGTTCTGTTGATACATTTCTCCTAGGGCGCCAGATGTGCTAGGACCGGTACTGAGTATGGATGAGAAGGTGCCTCAGAGATGGTGATGTTTAGAGTTACAAGGTTACCCACAATACCATGAACAACTGATTGCGTTAGAAAGTTAGTTAGTTAGAGGGAAGTTAAATCGACATAGTAGCCAGAAATGTAAAATTACAGAAGACAACAAAATATTCAAACACAGTTTAACATGGAGTCAATACCACACAAGCAAAGAACAAAGCAATCAGAACAATAAGTTCATCAGCAGTACAGATATACTCGTGTGTTAAGTGCACCTTGAGCTACAATTCTTGTATGAAATGTGCTATATAAATAAAGTCTTACTTACTTAAGATGCTGTATGTTCACGTGTTCTGGTAGTCCTGATGTGCAAAGAGCATAGTGTTAAAAACAATAAAAGCTATTTTACTCCACGAGCAATGTCAGCAGGCCTTGCAAAGGCAGATGAATTGTAAAAAAAAAGATATGAGGTCATCACAAAAGACAGGAAAGCCATCTCGTTATTACATGAGTCATTATATGAGTCAATTTCATTTCATATTCACTTACTTCTCCCAATATGCTGCCTTTGGGATGATGTAAAATGAAAATATGCAGATACGTCAGACACATTTTGAACTGACTCAAACTGCAGTTTTGTTAAACGTTTCAAGCTAGTTTGTTGCATCAGCGTCTCAGTTGGCAGTGATGTGTGCAGGGTGCCTGTCCAGTCACACACTGCTAGTAAGTGACCTGGTATAATCTCAATCTGTGGTCTCCACAGGACACTAAATGCACATGCTAATGCTGTGTCCTCCACCATTACTCTCAACAGCAGGGGTTGAGTCAAGTCAGTCCATCCTGGGCTCTCTCATCATCTCACTCTTTCCTTTCCTTTCTCTCTCTCTCTCTCTCTCTCTCTCTCTCTCTTTCTCTCTCTCTCTCTCCATCTCTCACCCTCTATCTATGCAGACATGAGATGATACAGTGCAAATTGCAGATAATCCCTAGGAATTAAAATCATCTGTGGATGTCCATTTGGATTATGAGTCTAGGACATTCAGATACTTAGAGTCAATGATTATTGTTAGCAGAGGCCCTGTGGTTTCAGTTTGAATTCATTAGAAAGCTAGGGTATGTCAAATATATTGGCAACTGTCCAACAGCATACAACATGTTATTGGTTGTCCTTATTAAAAGGGGAAGGGTTTATAGATCTCCTCTCCTCCCCCCCTCCTCAGTGTCAGTGTAGCGTAGCCAACGGGAGACTGGTCCCACACAGGCCAGACCTCTGTGCTTAACCTGAAAACCACACATACACACACTCACTCACACACACACACAGAATATTTGGGCCTACGCTACACCCTTTCTATCCTGGACAGTATCATCCATGTGGAGACCATTATGTATCAACACATGGCACAACTGTGACGACACTGTCCACTTCCTGCAGTGCTTCTATAAATTCAACAAAAAAACAACTCCTGTCACATTCAATTCACACGCTTCAATGCACTTTATGATCACGCAAATCAGGTTAGGCTACATTCCTGTTCTCAGCAGTGCTGCTTCTTGAAGGCCTTCTCTCTAAAGCCCTCTGGTTATCAGTAATGATAAGACTCCAACGTGTTTCTGGTCCCTGGCCTGTTTTTGCCTGCATGCACGCTATCCTGGCCCATGTTAACCAATAGGATCAGAGTTCAGTTGTGGATAGAAGACAAGGGAGGCAGTACAGCTGTAGCTGTTAGATCAGCTTTTCTTTTGATCCCTGTTGTGCATTCCAACAACATCATTCGACATCTATCAGCTCTGTCACCTGTACATTCACATCCAATTTCAGTCAGTACTGGATGTGAACTTAACATACGTGTGCGTGGGTGGAAATATTGGTAGTTAGAGTTTGGAAGTGTTATGATAAAATAGGAGTCCATAACCATAATGCAAAGTCTCTCAATGCGTCATAAACAAACATCTCCTAAACAAACTTGCAACGGAGAGAGTGAGTTGTCTGAACTCTCTAGAAATGTTTGCATTCATTTTAACCGACTCTTCTAGAGGCTCCTGTAGATGTCAAATAAGTTTCTCAGGTAAAATAACTGAATAAAACACATCTCAATTGAAACTACAGAAACAACTCCATACCATGAGTAACAAAATGGAGATTTAGCTGACACTGCCACAGTGAGTCTCTCTCTCATAAACTGTGAACAGTTTACGTGTGTAATGCACATCTCTAAAGATTTATTTCATTAAGTAGATTATGTCTCCCATTTTGCTCCATTTACCTTCACCTGGAACTGTAAAGAATAATGGCCCATTGAACCAATGGGTTAGCTGGGTTAGTCTTTTTGGTCTTTTGGTGGAGATGGAAAATGTGAGTTGAGGAAGGGATGGAGGTAATGTTTAACTCATGCATCCCAGGACAGCAGTGTCTGATGGCTACTGTCTGTGAGATAAGACATCCATAACATACAGATATACAGCTCTTTCAGTCATCACACACACACACACACACACACACACACACTGACAGTCACACACGCATACACACAAACTGAGTTTGAGGGACGTCCAGAGTCACTTTGTTCCTGTCTCACCTTGATAACAGAGTGTGGCAGCAGGTGCAATAGAGACAACAGTAAAAATAGTGTCTCTGAAAATAAAAGAAGCCTGCACACGCTAGCAAGCCAGAGACATGCACAAGGCTCTGACTCACTGGCCCTCAGGCAATGGATCTACCAAATTACAGAAAAAAACTTTAACTTCAGTGTTTGCATGTACATAAACCTACTTTTATTGAAACATTTCCTGTGATTACATTCATTCAAGAAAAATGTATGTTAAAAAATGAAATAGTGCCCTCACTAAAATAGTTTCAAATACTAAGCTTGCAATGTCAGTATTAACACAAGAAAGATGGGTCCTTGCGTGTTTGAATTAATTGAATGTGAGGACAAGTATATTCACACATCTGTCCCAATGTATGCTAGTTGATTAGGGACACAAAGTCACACTAATGGGCTTTGTGTGTGTGACTGGTACGCACTTGCCTTGACCCAACTGACTAACTTTACCACACACACTAACACACCATTACTTGCCACACATTCCTTATCCTATTTCCACTGGATGACAAGAGAAAAGAAGACTTACCCTCGGACTGACACTCCTTGCTATGCAAGACCGCCGTGTTGATCACTTAAACTATGAAATTATGTTGCACCCTGGTGGAGAACCTAGAGCAGCACAGCACTGCCTCCTAAAGGAATGCATTTCCCTATAAGTGTTACTAATCTGAACACAAAATGACTTGCATTTAAATATCTTATGATTCTATGTTTTCTGAAATTATATGTATTATATAATGTAATTATATGTATATCTATATGTATATAAACAGAACGTGATCCATACACTATAATTTTCATAGCATAGCATGTTGTTATGGATGCTGGACATGTCCAAGCCATACACTGCCTTACTGAAATCTAGAGAACACAAGACCCAAGTTCTCTCAACCTACAATGGAAGTATTAGACACTACACCCTTCCTGATAATTGGATTTGTTTAACACAAATCTTTTTTGTTTGTTGTCGAAAAATAAATCTATTTTTTTTGTTTTGTTTGTTTTTTGGGATATTTAACTGTAGGAAGCACTTCTGAATCTCACATATGAACGATGGAACTTTAATTAAGCTTATTTCTCTGGAAAATGATAGCCCTCATGCCCTACAATAAAAATGACAGAGTAGCTAGATTATTATTACTTAATCTTGCCTTAACCCTTGTGTTATCTTCGGGTCATTCTGACCCATCAGTCATTGTGACCCACCGTCGTATTGCGACAGATTTACCGCATACAAAGACAAAGTGAAGCATTTTCTTTTAACAGCTAGGCTGTCTCAGACCCCCCACATTGCAAAGGTTAAAAGAAAATTATTTTAATTTGTTTTTGTATTGGGTAAAATTGGGTAAACACAACGATGGTTCGTTATGAACCTTTGGGTCATGTGACCCGAAGGCAGCACGAGGGTTAATGGTTTAAGACATACACACACACACACACACACACACACACACACACAGTAGGCGTACTCTAAACAGATCCTTGGAATAATGACTTACATAGACAGGTCATCTACTATGATCTCTTTGCATGGACGTTCTTTCATGACCATTCATCCCAAGAAGGGTTTGTAGAGACAGATTGCACAAATAATGACACATGACTTCATAGTCCTATCCTTGTATAACCTGCACTGAGTTGTCAGGAGCAAAACAAAGGCAGATTACATTTCTCAAGATAAATAACTGTGCAATTCCAGAGTCTGTTTTTGAAGGCATAGCTGTCCGAGGAAGGTTATGGTGAGCCATGGCTTCAACCAATGGCATACAGCGTTGGGGACAGCAATGGAAATCACATGACCTGCTTGTCAGATTGCATGCTGCTGGTATTAAAATGTTTCTAGGACCACCACCGAATGTCAACTTCGAAAATTGTTACATTATTACAAGAAAAGACACATGTTCGTTCTCTTTTCCGGTGTACAGTTTTATGTTATAGGTTCCGTTTAGGGCTCACGCTATCTTCACAACTGTTGTTGTTGCACGGACCTAAAATCTGACAGCCAGGCATAGCTGTTAGCTGGAGACGAAGAGCGAAAGTGCGAGAGCAGAGTGATTGCGAATTCGCTGGGTAGAAAGGAAGGCTAGCCAAGTGAGGCCTGAGCAAGAGGATCTTGTTCACCTCCGACCGAAACACGGCGGAATCATGGCCAACATCGCGGTTCAAAGGATAAAACGGGAATTCAAAGAGGTTCTCAAAAGCGAGGAGGTTGGTTGTGTAATTTCATAATCGGTAGTGAAGAGGGAGCTGGAGCTCATGTTTTGTAGCTAACAAGCTTGTGTTGAAAATGACACAAATGATCGTCTAGTTGGTCATGCTACTAGGGTAAATGAAACAAAGACATTGCGCTTATTAAGCATTTGTCTATGTGGTTTGTAGCTTGCCGTTAGCTAACATCGGCTAACTAGCTGTCTGTTTTTGCAGCACGGTTACTTGTTTTGGCTATGCGGTTTCTGTTGTCAGTAACCTTACCTCGCGCAATGCTATCTAGCTAGTAGCTACTGCTGGCGCAGCTAGCCTTGCCCGAGTCTCAGTACAGGAAATCCCCCTGAGTCTGCAGCCAGGTTAACCCTAAACGTAATAGGCCAGATTCCATTCATTTATATAGAAAAGCTAAGATAGATGTTAAGCAAGCTTGCTGTCTGGGAAATTAAATGAGCAAGATTAGGAAACTTATAAAGCTTGATTGGTATGTTTTGAAATTGGGTGAAGTACTCTGACTTTTAAATGCCAATGCCATTAAGCTAACTGGCTGGCTAACAGTCTAGCTTCGATGTTCTTAGGGTTGACACGCTAGTCTGTCGCGAACTTTCATTCTTAAGCTATCGTGCCTCCCTGTGTTGCCACGTTCAGTCGTGTCAACTTCTGCCGCATTGGCTGTTTTGTGTTACCTGTCCTCCAGGTGGATAAATATAGGCTGACACAGTGCATCATGGAATGACAAAGGCTGATAGTGTTAGTTAGCTAGCTACGTTGACTGGTGTTCCCTGCCGAAACATTAGCTCACGTGTTCAGAACCCCATCATTAAGCTGTTTGCTTTAATGTGTGTAGCATGGAATTCAATTCTACCTTTGCACGAGAAGGCCTGCTCCCTACATTTGCACACGTTATGAAAAAGACCAAGGTTTTGCATTCCTTTTTATGTTTCTTCTACTCTGACAGACAAGCAAAAACCAGATAAAGGTGGACCTGGTGGACGAGAACTTCACAGAGCTGAAGGGGGAGATTGCAGGGCCACCTGACACACCATATGAAGGTGAGACTACCAGGCGGATATACAGCTTACCTGCCCTGGGACCAGAGCCCCAGAGGCTTGTCAGGCAGCAGCCCTCTCTGTAGGGGCATGTTGTTCTGGGGCTGGATAGATTACTGCAGGATGGAAAGCAGTAGCTGTAAACTGTGCTGCATAAAAGCTTTGTTTTCTGTGTTTAGTTCTTACTTTGGAATTCAAGGCAAGAGGTCAGGTCTTTACAACATCCCTTCTTTATTTTTTGTTTGCAGGTGGTAGATACCAACTAGAAATAAAAATTCCAGAGACATATCCATTCAATCCTCCTAAGGTAGGTCCACGTATGATGGAATATACATTTTCTGTCTGCAAATAGGATTTCAATTATATTTAGTTCAGCCCAGTGATGATTTATTGTTATAATTTATTATTGATGTACTTTTTTACTCAAACTGTTACATTTTAATGAACCCCGCCCCCTTTGGACTCTCCCTCCAGGTTCGATTTATCACCAAGATCTGGCATCCCAACATCAGCTCAGTCACAGGTGCAATATGTCTGGACATCCTTAAAGACCAGTGGTGAGTCATAGCAAACTTAGTAATAGAGGGCATGACTTCATTTAACTATTTTTTTAGGCTGACTACAGCCTATACCATGGTTTCTCACACCAATTCTATACTGAACTAATTACATCCAGTCCTTCAGACTCGTGAACGTTGAATGGAAAGGAACTAGGGGGCACAATGGCATGATTGTTTCTGTATCTGTGTTGCAGGGCAGCAGCCATGACGCTTAGGACGGTGCTCCTGTCACTACAAGCCTTATTGGCAGCTGCCGAACCAGACGACCCACAGGATGCTGTGGTGGCAAATCAGGTTAGAGGAAGTGTGTGTGCGGGGGGGGGGTGTTGTTTACCCGTTTGTGTACACATTTATGACTCATCATCAAGCTTCTACTTTTAACTACATCTATGATGGCTCCCTGTTGTTCATCTTTGATCCCACTCTGTTGCTTTTTCCCCGTCACTATGCTGAGCTTGATAGAGTGCAGGATTCTGTCCTGCTGGGATTTCAACCAATGACATTTCCTGCCTCTATCTTCTCTTTTTCTCTTGATTCTCTCTCTCTCTCCCCCCCCCCTACTTCCTCCATCTGTCTCTTTCTCTCCCTCTGTTTCTCTTTCTCTCCATCTCTATCTCTCTCTCTCTCTACCTCCTCCCTCTCCTCTTTCTTCTGCTGTTGTGTTTCTCGCTGTCTCCCTCCTGCCCGTCTCTCTCCCTCTCAGTATAAGCAGAACCCAGAGATGTTCAAACAGACGGCTCGGCTCTGGTCCCATGTGTACGCTGGGGCTCCTGTGTCTAGTCCAGAGTACACCCGCAAAATAGATAAACTCTGTGCCATGGGCTTCGACAAAGTGAGTAGGACCGTGTCTACCGTGTTCTAAACATACTCCTTCCCTCGAACGTCTAACGTATCCTGATACAAAAAAAGTATTTTGGAATCATGTAGTTGCTTAATGTATCAGTGCTTGATTGCTCTTGTGTAGCATGGTAGAACCAATGCTATTATCCAAGACAACCCACACAACCACCTGACCCTGCTGCCACTCAGTTATTTGAAAAGGTTTCAAATTGTGTTGACCCAGGTCTTTCTACAGGTTTATTAAGCTTTGTAATACATATCAACCTGTGGGATTGCATTCATTGTGATGGTGTATATATCCATGGTTAAGAGATTGGTTTTTATAATAGTTCAAAGGAGGCTATGTTCTCTCTTTGTCCACAGAATGCAGTAATAGTGGCATTGTCGTCGAAATCTTGGGACGTGGAGACGGCGACAGAGCTACTGCTCAGCAACTGAATCTCCAACCCTTGCCCCCCCCCCCCCCCCCACTCCAGGACTTCCCAATCTCCCCCCACCACACCATCTCTGTCCTCTATCTGACCTTTACATATGCTCATCCTCTCTCCCCTTTGTCTCCCCCGCCTCTCTGCTGTCTCTCTCCTCACCTCTGATCCCTGTGTCTCGTGGCGGCCCCTCCCACTCCCGTTCCATCCGTCAACGGCCTCTCCTCTGCATCGTGACACCTCCTACACGTCCTCCTACACGTCCTCCTACACGTCCTCCTAAACGTCCTCCTACACGTCCTCCTACACGTCCTCGTCTGCCACCCCCTCTGTTCTGCATCACACTCCTTCCTGAGCCCCAGCCCCTCTCTCTCTGTCTCTCTCTGTCTTTATTCTCTACCACACCGTCTGTCATTCAACATTCCATCATGCACCTCAGTAAGATGTCTGACCCCCCCCCCTTCCTTGAGCCAAGTGCCATTTCCACCCCGCTCTCTCATTTTTTTGTCCGCCTCAAAGCGTAGCGCCCCACGTAGCTTTCTTTGCCTCCGTTTTGTTTTTTACATCAAGTATGGTGGGACAGATGCCAGGCAAAGATGATTGGACATTTTACACACCTTTTCTAAGCACTTCATGCATCACAGATGTTACCTTGCAGTAGCCACACCCATACAATGTCCAGGTAACCCTCTCCCAACCTACAGGTAACATCCTATCTTCCCGCATCCTCTATCATGGCTACTTTCACTTTCTCTTCTTCAACCCCTCCCCCCCCCCCTTTTGGTTATTGCCTCCCACAGGAATCCATTTGGATTCCCGTTTTTAAAAGAAATAAATCAAAACAGTTGCGCTCTCTTACGTTACTGTTCACAGATTTACGCAACTCAAGCAGAAATGACTGGGAAAAAAAGGTTTGAAAAATATTGCATCCACTGAACTACGCCAACAGAGTAAACTATGTCAAAAAAATATTTCATCTGTAAATAAAGCTATTAAAGTCTGTGTAAAATAAGTTTTGCATCGTTCCTAAATTTGTATGATTATTATTAGGCCTATTACACACCGGCATAATAATGACTGCATATTACAGGATACAGTATTTTAAAAAGGAGGTATCTTATGTATAGTGTGTGTGTGTGTGTGTGTGTGTGTGTGAGAGAGAGAGAGAAAGATCTAGAGTGAAGATCTAAATTCATGAGGCTGAGGGGAACTAAATCTATAGGGATTTATGCAGTCAAAGAAAGTAGAACAAGCGAATTAATGAAGATGCATGCAGGAAATATTATGAATGCGTCGGCTACTTGTATTCTTGGCAGCGCTGCACCTAAAGATGTGTTAACATGAACTGAATTTAAATAATTATAACAATTCCTTCCAATGGCTAATGATTAAAGACGAGCTTGCATACTAAGCGATGCGCTGTGGGTGCAGTAATTCTAAATTTCTCATAATCGCAGAGATTTATCCAGCGAGGTGAGAGGAATAGGGAGGGACAGAGACAGATGGCAGGTTAGGCAGCATGTTGTGTTTGAGCCTGCCTCACTATAACAACTCTCCATCTTTATTAAAGGAGAGGCCTTGGCATGGCTCTCATCAACATATTGCAGCCTGTAGAGGCTTATACTTATGCTGGGAGGTATGTGCACTTGCCCCATGTTCAATATGCACATTTAGCCTATAGGACATGTATGTAGGCCTATGTGTATTGACACTTTTGTGTACCAATGTCTTCTTCCCGCACTCAATATTTATCTCGTCAGTGTTGTTCGTGCGTGTTTAGCTTTCCTGTGTCATGGCTTGTTGGCACCCAAACCGGTCAAGGGGGCCCCGTACAGGTTCCCCTCCCGCTGCTCATGCCAGAGCAACACCTGCTATCGAGCTGCAGGCAAGCCCAGCCTCAGGTTTCCCCCCAGACATCCCGAGTGACAAAAGCTCGTTTTGTACCTCTCTAGTCTGTCTGATAAATATCTCTCTGGCAGCAAGCCACCAAGGTCTGTGAATCCTATGCAGAAAGAATGGATAGGCTACAGTGATGTTTCTCGTTGATTTTCGTTGTTGTGTTGGACCAGTCTGTAAAACTACAAAAGCCTGTACATTACACTTGTGATATATATCACAACCATATACGATGCTCCATTCGAAACCATTATGAAAGATACTTTGGCCTATATCTTCTTAATTGCAACCCACACATAAATGCCAAGAGACTATGTTTTGAATTTTAAACATAATATTTAATATTGAAATTTAACAACACAACCGAATTTGTTGGTTTTGAATTCACCTCTTTAAAATGTAAATATGGCAAAATAATTAGAGCTGAAAAGATTCAAGCCGAAAAAGTGTGAGCCGAAATAATTCTGATTCCAACATCCGGAATTCCAAGCATAGGTAAGGCAATCAAGCCTTACCTATGCCAACTGCAGACCTCTCTCCTCAGACCCCTCTCATACAGGTTTAGCTGCTATTGTCTGTTCTGTATATCCCAGCATCAAATGAGTTAGCTGGGGGTGCATTTCGTGTCAAGAAGGAATACAACAAGCCTGCCATGAAATGCACCCCCTCTATTGTCTGTTCTGTATATCCCAGCATCAAATGATTCTTACTGTACACTGAGGGGACTAATATGAGTAACCAGAGTAGGTTTCAGGCATGTAACACTTTCCTAGTCAGGGTTAGCAGGGGGTGCATTTTGTGGCAAGAAGGAATACAACAAGCCTGCCATGAAATGCACCCCCTCTATAGTCTGTTCTGTATATCCCAGCATCAAATGATTCTTACTGTACACTGAGGGGACTAATATTAGTAACCAGAGTAGGTTTCAGGCATGTAACACTTTCTTAGTCAGGGTTAGCAGGGGGTGCATTTCGTGGCAAGAAGGAATACAACAAGCCTGACATGAAATGCACCCCCTCTATTGTCTGTTCTGTATATCCCAGCATCAAATGATTCTTACTGTACACTGAGGGGACTAATATGAGTAACCAGAGTAGGTTTCAGGCATGTAACACTTTCTTAGTCAGGGTTAGCAGGGGGTGCATTTCGTGGCAAGAAGGAATACAACAAGCCTGCCATGAAATGCACCCCCTCTATAGTCTGTTCTGTATATCCCAGCATCAAATGATTCTTACTGTACACTGAGGGGACTAATATGAGTAACCAGAGTAAGTTTTGGGCATGTAACACTTTCCTAGTCAGAGCTAGCTGGGAGTGCATTTTGTGGCAAGAAGGAATACAACAAGCCTGCCATGAAATGCACCCCCTCTATAGTCTGTTCTGTATATCCCAGCATCAAATGATTCTTACTGTACACTGAGGGGACTAATATGAGTAACCAGAGTAGGTTTCAGGCATGTAACACTTTCCTAGTCAGAGTGAGCAGGGGGTGCATTGCATTTACATCAAATGGAAAAAAAGGCCTGCCATGAAATGCTCTCCCCCCGGATAACATTTTTTCCCTTCTACCCCAGCATGATGTCAATTTAATAGCATGCATTTAATACCAATACATGTGTATGTATAGGTTGGACAGGTCTGAAAACAGAATAGTCAATGGTACGTGGGGGATTATTATGTTTTATTTTTTATTTAATTTAATTGACTTAACAATAAGAGTAATATTTCCTATCTGGTGAGAAAATGTATTTTGATGTTGATACATAGAGGTTTTATAGTAGGCTGTAGGCATGTGAACCTTTGGTCTGTTTTCAGGACTGCTGATGTTCTGGATCAGAAGGCTGTCGTTTTCAACCTGTCTGAGTAGCCCACCCTACGCGCAGGCTAACTACATTAAAATCGCAGGCCTTTGAACATATACATTAGTATGAAGAGCCATGTGATCTGAATTTCACCATTTGAATTTGAGCATCCTTAATTTTGTTATATTTGAATTTCTGTTTTTTATCAGAATAATTGTTTACACTGAAATACATTCTTAAACATTATGTCACTGATTTGCTTCCATAAAAGACTGCCTAAACATGATATGCATGCTATTATTTCAGAACAATAAAACGCTCACTGATCCATAAACGTGGCATTAAAGTGTAGGCCTATCTTCCGCGCATGCTCGCTCCTATGCTGGCCCACGCAAGCCCACCTGCCACGCGTTTGATTGACAGCTGAATAGATATTCGGTAGGCTACTTGCCGATGGTCCAGGAGCATCTGGTTTCCCTCAAGTCTGCGCTTGCTACGTGATAGCCGGGGTCCTATTGCGTATTTCAACGGGCATTCTGCCTGCCCCTGCCAGCAATAGGCAGCTGTCTTGAGTGCGAGAAGGACTAACGGAAATTAGTGTGCTGCTATCAGCAACTGAGTTCAATTGGGGTTGAACGGGAGTCATGTAAACCAGATGGGAATTAATCCCATAGGTGCGCTAATTTATGTTGCTGTCCTCTCATTTTCTGTAGGACATTTTTGTCTAAAATGGACAGGATAGTCCCAGTCTTGTGCTTTGCGATGCTGTTGCTTGAAGGTAAGCACAACACCTGTATGGTGCGGAACTTGTTTTCAGCTGCAAGTGTTTTCCTGAAATGTCGCAAGTAGCCTAATTCATTACACATTATATCTTGTTGGAAATTGCGAAATATATGTTATGTTTTGGTTTCTGCTTTTGTTGATAACACACAATTCTGATGCTCAAATGGCATGTGCGCTTACTCTAGTTGGGAGCCAAGTTCTTACCACTCACACACACATTAATTAACACTACATATTAATATCACAGTGCACAGATATACTGGAGCAATGCTTGGTAATAATGTAGAGGATGTATTCTACTATCTGTGTTACCGTAGTGGCCCACTCAGCACAGGGTCGCTATGCTCAGCAGCTCCTCAACGACCTGATGGAGAACTACTCCAACGCCCTGCGGCCGGTAGAAGACACGGACAAGGCCCTCAATGTCACGCTGCAGATAACCCTGTCCCAGATCAAAGACATGGTGGGTCACCAGGGTCCCCCCCCCATCTCTCTCTCTCTTTCAAGGGATTTGAAATAGGATTTAATGCAGGTCCACAGAACAGTAACAGGTATCCCTAGCATGACACCGTCTCTTCAGCTTTTACGGTAAAAACTAAAAAACATTGTTTCATTTAAATTTGAGTGATATCTTACTTTGTAAATTATATTTTAGCTCCACAACATACTTTCTATAAAGAGTACATTGGCATAGATGGATGTTGCTTTATGTTGCTGTTGGCCCAGTGGCATCTCCCTAGCTGGTGGGTTGTGGTTTTGTACTGGTTGTGTTGTATAGTCATGTTTATATGCATGTATAAAGGTCATTAAGGGCTTTACTGCTGCCCATATTTGTCAACACCTGAGACCCAGGGTCAACCCTCAGAGAAGACATTGATGGTTCCAGTGCTGATGTGTGTGTGTGACAGCAGGCAGCGGTAGACCTCCTACTGTACTGGCCTACTGTTACTAAGACAGCTCCCATTTCTGCTCAGGTTCACTGCCCTGTCAACCCTCAATTCCTGTGTGTGCGTGTGAGACGGAGAGAGAGTTACATAGACGATAACATAGACAAAGGATGAAATTGTTTTTGCGTGTGTGTGTGCTTCAGTGTCCCGTTACCCAGTGGGGTAAAGCTCTCCTTGGTTCCCTGACTTGGTGAAGCCATGTGTCAGGCCCTGGCAGCAATAGTCTCCCAGCCTCCAGCGGTCCACCTCCTCATCCACTTGATATTGACAGCAGGGGTTTGGTTTCAGTTAGGCTGACATTTACTCTGATAAATGTCTTACCGTGTGATGCTAAACACTAATGAGGGTCTGTTTATGTGACAGAGGAAGCAAGAGAGATCGAAAAACAAATACTGAGAGAATGTGTGAGAGTGTGCGTGCGTGTGTGTGTGTGGGGGGTTATAACTTCTTAACCTTTGTGTTATCTTCGGGTCATTCTGACCCATCAGTCATTGTGACCCACCGTCGTATTGCGACAACTTTACCGCATACAAAACAAAGTGAAGCATTTTCCTTTAACCTTCGGGCTGTCTCAGACCCCCCACATTGCGAAGGTTGCTATTTATTTGTTTTTGTATTGGGTAAAATTGGGTAAACACAATGATGGTTCGTTGTGAACCTTTGGGTCATGTGACCCGAAAGCAGCACAAGGGTTAATTTGGATAGTCCTTCAGAGGAACTCTATAGATACTTGATGAACTATCAATGATATTAGATTACTTTCAACCAACATGAATATTTTCTTCACACACTCATAATGATTGGAGCGTAATTATTCAGACACATTGAAAATATTGATAAATAACATTTTTATACAGCAGACCCATGTGCCTTTATGTCACCTGAAAGTCACCTGTTCATGTGTCTATTTGTCACCTTTATTTCCACATTTGTGCTACTGGTGTGTCACCTGTATGTGCCTGTATGTCACCTGAATGTCACTGGTATGTGTGTGTGTGTGTGTGTGTGTGTGTGTGTGTAGGATGAGAGGAACCAGGTTCTGATAGCGTACTTGTGGATCCGGCAGACCTGGTATGATACCTATCTGAAGTGGGACAAGGAGGACTATGATGGCCTGGAGGTCATCCGCATTCCCAGCAGCCTTGTGTGGCGGCCCGACCTGGTCCTCTATAACAAGTACGCCAATGCATCACACACAGACACACACATATCCCAGGAGTGTCTGGCTTGAGTGTCAGCTTGATGGGAGTGTGAAATTTTGCGACTATCCCATTGGTGCCAAGCAGTATCAGTTAAGTACAGAAGTATTTCAAGTGGGATCAAGTGGACCCATGTTCCTCAGGGCTGATGATGACTTCTCGGGGCCCATGGACACCAATGTGGTGCTGAGGTACAACGGGGAGATCACCTGGGACGCCCCTGCCATCACCAAGAGCTCCTGCGTGGTGGACGTGTCCTACTTCCCCTTCGACAGTCAGGAGTGCAACCTCACCTTTGGCTCTTGGACCTACAATGGCAACCAGGTTACGCAAACATACACACACACTTATACATACACACACACTTATACATACACACACACTTATACATACACACACACATATACATACACACACACTTATACATACACACACACATATACATACACACACACTTATACATACACACACACGTATACATACACTCATACATGCAGACACACAAGGGTTCACGTGTAACCAAGTTGAATTGGTCAAGCTCATTTGTCACGTCTACATACCGCCCACCGGGTGAGTCCGTAGTACCCCAAGTTCGAACCACAGTGTGGGCAAGAGAGGGAGGAAACCTGTACTGACAAACGGCACGTCGACAGCTGACACACACAAAAATATACGCACACACACACAAGCACATATGCACACAGCACGCAGAAAAACACACTCAAGTACAAGTACATATACACGTTAAGTGCCCTATTGTCAGTGCAGCAGGGTAACTGACCTGGGTGCCCTGAAAGAAGAGGAGGATGAGACACACTCACCCCCTCTCTCTGTCTCACCGCAGACAGACACACTCAACTATGTGGGTGGTGATGTCATCATGCTATTGGAGACCCCGTGGTTGTGTGTCAGTGTGAGTGTGAGTGTGAGAGAGAGAGAGAGTGAGTTTGTGTTGCCTAAGTAGACTTCAGTTCAAAACCGCACCAAACACTGTTTTCTTTGGCACACAATGCAACCTCTCACGTTCTCAAGCTCTCTCACTCTCGCTCTACCCCTTCCTATCCTTCTCATCTCGTCTTCTTCCTCCTCCTCCTCCTCCTCCGGCTTCCCCCAGGTGGACATCGCCATGGGCATGGACAGCGGCGACCTGTCCGACTTCGTGGAGAACGTGGAGTGGGAGTGCCACGGGATGCCCGCCACCAAAAACGTCATCATGTACGGCTGCTGCTCCGACCCCTACCCCGACATCACCTACACCGTGCTCCTGCAGAGACGCTCCTCCTTCTACATCTTCAACCTGCTCCTCCCCTGCTTCCTCATCTCCTTCCTGGCCCCGCTGGGCTTCTACCTGCCGGCCGACTCCGGGGAGAAGGTGTCGCTGGGCGTCACCGTGCTGCTGGCCCTCACTGTCTTCCAGCTGATGGTGGCTGAGAGCATGCCGCCCTCCGAGAGTGTGCCGCTCATAGGTGAGGGAGGGAGGGAGGAGGAGGATAGGAGCGAGGGAGGGAGGGACACAGATGGAGGCGGAGGGAGGGAATGTGTGTCTGGCACGATCCTCTTTTATGATCGTACAGTCTCTCGTTATGCCATCTCTCTGTTTTCTTCGCTTGCTCACACAGCATGCACACACACACATACGCACACACCCAAACCAGAAGAGCCATAAAGGCCATACTCAACTCCTCTCCTCCATCCTCTCTCCCAGGGAAGTACTACATTGCTACCATGACGATGATCACAGCCTCCACCGCACTCACCATCTTCATCATGAACATCCACTTCTGCGGTCCCGAGGCCAAGCCTGTCCCTCAATGGGCCAAGGTCCTCATCATCGACTACATGTCCAAGATCTTCTTTGTCTACGAAGTGGGAGAGAACTGTGCCTCCCCTGCCTCCCCCTCCTCCTCCTCACACTTAGCCGGGGATGAGTTCCAGCACCAGAACCTCAGCCCTCCCCACCGGGCCAACGGTAAACCGGGAGGCTGTAGTAACGGCCGAGAGGAGCGGTCTCCCACCAAACGGCCCCGACCCCAGACCCCCAAACCCCAGCACCACCCTAGGGCTAAGCCCCAGCAGCACCACATCACTCGGGATGAGAAGAACCGCATCTTCCACTCTCCACCGGTGACATACGAGGGCTTCCAGCCCAACGGGAACCACTCCTCCCTGGGGGGCTGCTCCAAGGAAGCCCCCCTCTGTTGCCCCGAGGACCAGAAGCCGGCCGCCGTCACCGTTGCCACGGTGACTTTCGGCCCCTGTGTGTTCTGTAGCCATGGATACAGCCTTCCCGGGGTGGACTCCAAGCTCGTCCGGAACGTGGACTACATCGCCAACTGTTTCCGGGAACAACGGGCCACGTGTGCCAAGGCGGCAGAGTGGAAGAAGGTTGCCAAGGTGATGGACAGGTTCTTCATGTGGATCTTCTTCATCATGGTCTTCCTGATGAGCATCCTCATAATCGGCAAGGCGCCATGACAGACTGATCATTTGTCTAAATAAATAACATTTCTCTCTTTCAACATCTTCATTCTGTTTTTTTTGTATACATATGGTGTAATGTGGGAAAGCTTTGCCTTCATTTTTATGTCAGCACAGCTATCTTTACACATGTGCAAGTGAAATGTGAAAATGTAATAAACAGGCACACACACACAATATTAGTGTGCTCATACAACAGGTGATGATTACCTTGAAGCATTCTTCAAACAATAATAGCCAACAGCAGACAGATGCAATGTTTGTACAGTATTGTAACTCAATAGTATGTTAAGTTACAAACAGTAAACACAGTCATTACCTGGACTGTCAGTCGTCACTGTCACATACACACACACTTACATACAACCCTTTAGCTTCAGAAGGCTGGTAATCCGATCCTCTGTCATGTTTTAACAGCCATGGGGAAAATATAACCATTAGATGCGGCACATGTCTTATTCACCGGTGTGAAATCAGATGCCTGATCTCAGAGACAGAGAGCAGGGTCCAGTGTGCTCTGGGTCTCATACCTGGAATCATTTTTCTGTTCAAAATCATCTGGTGAATAGTTAATGTCAGAGCTTTGTTTCCAAACAGGGACCAGGGCTGTGAAGATGTAAGGTAATATGGTGCATCAATTATGCAGTACTTTGAGGTTGACCCCCTCCAAAGACCCGTAACTTGAAAGGAAGTGAAATATACTGTATGTGCGTGGGTCAGTGTTTGTACTAGTTAAAGTGGTGCGAATTCTCCGTAGCACTTCTTAAAGACAGCATGATCCTTAATGTGGGAAGGAAATTAGGTGATCATGCTGTCTTCTTTATAGTAGTAAGAAGTCTTTCATATCTTTTCTTCTTCGCTTCTCGCCTCACTTAGGTGCAACCCATTAGAGTCTTCTGTTTATCTTGCTTGTAGTAACTAGTTTATACAACAGAGGGCAGTCATGTTTCAATCGTGCTAACTCAAGGGGGTTCTGACATGCAGCAGGCCACCTGACAAACGGTCCCTAATAACTGGAGTGGTGGGCATAGAAATATTTCAACGAAATGGCTTCAGATAAATCAGTAGCTGCTATACCCTACCCATATATTAGAAGTATAACAAATCAGAACAGACAGTGTTCTTTTTCATGGTAGCCTTCATTTAAGACCATGTGTGCTATAAGTTTTCATTGTGTGTTTACATAGTCTGATGGGGATTGTTCGAAATATTAGTCAGTAATAAAAAAAATTATCCTTGCATTTATCGTCTTCTTCTAGTCTCCAAATGCTGGCTTGTATATTGCTATAATCGTGTGCCACCCCAGCAGGAAAAGCAGTTTCATCACTCAGATGAAAGCTGTCATCTTGTCTGATCCTCTTCTCCTAAGTGATTGTCTCATTTAAGTGAAAATCACACTTGAGCTCTGGGAGAATGTCCTCCGGTAGGCTACATTTTATTTTAGCTATAGTATTGGCAGCAGTCGCGCCACCGAACGGGGCCCTTATAAACGCTACAAAAACTCGGGAATCGGTCAGAAGTGGGAACCTTGAAATTTGCGTTAAGTGGACTCGATGGCTACTACTGCTGCTTGCGAAATTGACAGACCTTTTTCATTTCAACACAAGAGCGCCGCATCCCCATATCACCTTGAGGGAGTAAAATATAAAATGCGGAATTATATTTTACAAAAAAGGTTTACTATATGTCTATGGCAAGGAATATGGCTTTATTTGAGCAGTTTTTCGATCCGGTGCATAAATATAAGTGTGAGATTCCACTCCACTTAATTTGCATATAGTTACCATGGTGATAGAAGCTCCCTCAACCAAGGTGTTCCTCCAATTTGTTTTTGTTATCAAACTCAACCTGTTTGCTCGTCTGTGTGAACATATTAGCAAAGGTTGCTATGCTTAAGGGTTAGAGATTGGCTAAACATTGTTTGAGCGATTTCAGCTCACTTGGAGGTGAAGTCGGGTTGCAATGTAACTTAAAGCTACAGTACAAGGTTAGAGCCACTAAATCACAATTAATACTGTACACCAGTGTCGTGGTGCTGAAGTTCGCTCGCTTATTATGTAAAAGTGTTTGTGGACGAATATTTGCTGGTAAACTTTTTTGTCTGAAAATCATCATGTAAAATGAGAATGTCTGGTAGCGGATACTGGACTTCGGAAAGAATAAAAAGTCAAGGACGCCTCCCTTTACGGTAAATATTAACTACCGCTTCTGTTGTAGGCTAGCTTGCTCAAATCTGTTGCTCTGACTGCTGCATATTACTGTACTAACAACCACTCCTCCTAATACTAGTAGTAGCATCTACCTGTACTTGTACTGACAGGCATTAATTGTTTTATTTATTTATAAATAACTACTAGCTATCTCAAACAGCGTGGCTTTGATCTGTGTCTGTGATTATTTTGCTGTCTTTGATTTAATTATAGGCTGCAGGTGAATTAATTTAGCGTCATTATTTATTTAGTAGCAAGATAAAGTTAGGCAAACTTTTAATTAGCTTCACATTAGACTACAGATACTGTATAAGAATAATCTGTTTTGCCTTGTTTGGCAAGCGCAACATTTCTGTCCGTCATACTGGAATTGTGTAAATTTATATGTAAATGTAGACTGTAGCAAAGGGATTTTTTTTAATGCCTTGTCTTTTGCTATTTTGTTTAATAAGATGGCCTGGTTTAATTTGATACCTGAGAGACCAAAGTGCAAAATCTCTCAGCCATGCAGTTCAACCAACTACAGCCTACTGTTACAATATTTTAACTTCATCAAATTATATAATCTTTCTATAATTTGCCTAAGTGTTTTTATTTTCTTTCAGTTGTTAAGTGGTGAGAGTTTTATTGACTGGAGGCGTGGCGTTTTCAAGGCGTGGACACAAAAAGATGGTTAAACACAGCGCAGGGTCCCAGCGGTCTTCTGTGTCCAGGACCAGTGGTGGGTCCCAGATCTCTGGCCTTAAAGACCTCACCCTCCTGGATAAAACCAACCTGGAGTCAGAGGAGAACACAGTCCTTCCCACACCTGTGGAGGGCCAGTGGGGATTCCTAGACAGTGTCTACCTGCTGGCTGCGGTTATTTTCCAGAACACTCACCAGGAGAAGCCAGCGGCCCACCGATTGGTCAGTTTTGGCAAGAAGTCGGGACTTCCTGTGCCAGGGGCAAAAGATGAAGTGTCCCAGCGCAGTGCCTATGAGCTTGCCTTCAATGCACTCAAATGTAAGTGAGCCAAAGTGACACACTTCTCACAGAACACACACAAACTGATGTTGTTGACCTATATATTATGCTGGTTGAAAGTAGATATGTCTCCTGAGACACTTAGGGGGTTATAACACAGGAACTCAGATAACCCCCATTTGATTAATTTCCAGGGCTTTAAATTGCAACTTCAACCGATTTGATTTAAGAAACAAACAAACCACAATTTGGAAATGAGAAAGAACAGCCCGGGAGAAGTTAATTGACAAGTTGAATTGATTCTTGATAGGATGATGGAGGAAAAGCGAAAGACATAAAAATCCTCGGATAGCCGGAGGGAATTCCGTGCGATGCAAAAACAAAAATCAATTTGACCCATAATCTGCTATCTTTGGAGCCGAGGCCTGAGGCTGGGTGGCCAAACGCACAGGCGTGTGTGATCAGCTCAGTGGTGATAAGGGGGTGGGGGTTTGGGCTGTCAGCACAGGCTCCGGGATTGAATCAATTTATCTCACTCTTCGTGTGAGAGGTGGGCCTAGTCAGCCCATCCTTGTAGTCCTGAATGATTTTGTGCTTCCATACTATCCCCCCTCTGCACCTGGACCAGCCCTGCCTACCTATCCCATAATTATCTTATCTCATTCTAATGTTCTGTTGCCTCAAGGTCCGGGGATGCTGGGCTGTACTGTTTAAATTGGCAATAAGAGCTGCGACTTAAAAGTGCATAGGTCAAACTTTTAAATAGGTCAGGCTATTTTGGATGGTGTGTAGTTAGGAATATCAAAACGTAATTGGTTCTAAGCCCATATTTAGTCTCTAGTCTCCTGCTGTATATTCCGTAGGTGGGAGACCTGCAAATTACTTTGGATAAAAGTGTCATTGGCCAGTTAGATTTTGGTGTATTAGAAATTCTAAACCCATTTCTAACTTCAAGTCTTCACCCTGCTTGGCTCGGTCCATTAGGTGAGAAATTAAGTGATTTAAATCTCTTCCATTTCAATCTCATCTTTTTTTACGCTTTATTAGTTTAAACTAACAGTCCCTCAGTATCATCTGAACTGCTGTTATTCCAGTCATCTCTGCCCCTCTTCCACCCTCCTATCCTAGAAAAGGAGACTCATTTTGAGAGTCAGTTAGTGACTAGATAATGTCACAGAGAGATAATCGTGTCAAGCGAACAATGTGGATTCCAAGTAGACCACCAGACTGACTCAGGGAGCGCTGCACTGTAATCACCTCATACTTCCAGGTGGCACGTTTTTTCAGGTCTTAAATTTGTCCACCCATAATGGAGAAGACCGAGGAAGCACAGTGTTTGTGTGGCTGCATTCATTACCACAATGAAGGCCTGTTGGCCCAATGGCTCATCTAAAGAAATGAATTAATCTTTGCTAGAGTAAGGGGGGGGGGGGGGGGGTTGGATAGCGAGACGAAAGCTAGTATGCTTGTTGATCAAGTATTGTTGAACTGTAATTTAACTTTAGGTAGTTGGTGCTGAATGATTGGAAGATTTGAAATGGCATAGCTGTGCATCTAGTGTTAATCTTTCCCAAGCCTCCCACGCACAGGGCTGACTACCACTGCAGAAATCAATATGCTAGTGACACACACACACTTGCACCCCGCCGGACTGATCCTTTGTGTGTCGCCTGGGAATGACAATGATCCAACATCGAGCTGAGGTCAGTTGTTAACCTCAAAGAAAATGCTTTACCAGCGGAAAAAAAACGTCTAGTGAAAAATATCAATGAGCTGTAGTATTGATCAGGGGATATAAACCCTTATCAGTTGAGCAGAGCTCCATAACAACCTGCACACAGAAGGTCTATGTTATGTCCCATTAAGATGACAGCAGAACCTGACTTGTTGATATGGTCCACCACACCTCAGTCATCCAGCCGTAACACAGGGGAGACCCTGGATCTCTCCGCTTGACTCTGTATGGAAGCTGACGTTTTGTCCCTGTGGGGTATCCTCCCCGTTCTTCATATTGAAATATCTAGCTATGCTTGGAGTGTGTGTCCAGGTGGAAGGCTCTGTCGGCTGTGCATGTTCCTCTCACTTTGTTTCCCATCTCACTCTTTTGCATCTTTGCCCTTGCTCCCATATCTACCATATGTCTTTCTTTCTCCCCCTCTTATTTGGACTATCCTTAACCCTTCTCTCAACCTCTGGAACTCCCCGACCCATCTTTTGCAGCCCCCCCCCCCACCCCCCCCACCCCACCTTTTACAACATCCTATTGAGTGACTGTAAAGTACTCTCAAGTCCCCAAACTCTTGCTTAATACAAAGCAACTCATGTGTGAATTCAAAGTTAGGCTAAATGCAGCCGACGACCTTGTGAGCGACCTTCCCCTCCGTCGCTCCCTCCATCTCTCTGTCCCTCTGAGAGTGTTTCTGCCTCATTGTCCACGGTTGCCGCCAGCGCTGCCAGACAGACGGCTGTGTCCCTCTATCAGGCGTGTGGAGGAAGGGAGAGAGAGAGGTAGGGTGGATGGAGGGTAGAGAGATACAGTGGAGGAAGAGAGAGAGAGGCTACAAAGAAGTTCTGATGGAAGTTGGAAGGAACCAGAGAGGGTGGAGGGAGGGAGGGTGGAGAGAGGGAGAGTTGAGGGATGTTTTTTGGGAGGGTTGAGGGATGGTGTTTGGGTGGGAGTGGGGATGGAGTGTAGTTTGGGAGGGAGGGAGGCTTGAGGGAGGCACAAAGAGAGAGTGTAGGTCTGTGTATTCAGGGGAGAAACTGCTGGGCTGAGAGGAGGGTGCAGTGATAGAAAGAAAGAATGAGGGCTGAAAGTAAAGAGAGAAAGTTAGGGATGAAGGGAGGGGAGAGGGTGGATAGGGGCCTGTTTAACCAGGGGGAGCTGCTTGTTTCAGGCCACAGGAGGAGAGAACATGGCTGTCCTGCCCTTGGCATGGCGCTCACTCAGCCTGAGAAAGCTTATATCGCACAGTGCCAGCTAATGGGCCCCAGCTCTAATATGTAAGCCATCTCTGTCAGCCAATGCAAGGGTGATCATGTGAATAAACTCATCCCAAAGTTCTTGTTGCGTTTGCTCAGGTTTGACCAGATTCATGTGAAGTGGGGTGTACAGATGCAGAACAGAGAGTTGAATTGGATCCGGAGAGAGGCTTTGTTTCACTGTGGATTTATTTGACCGAGGCCATCAACATTCACCAGGTCATTGTGTTACCTGGATGCTCGCCACTGCAAAATAACCCTTTCAGAACCCCCCCCACACACACACATCCTCCCACCCGGCTGATGGTTTTAAGGGTAAATTCCTGAATGTAGTCCTTGGTAATCCTAAAAAAACTTTCTTTTATACTTTACTATACTTTCTCAGAATTAATACAAGGATTTTGTGATTAGCAACCCTTTTGACTAATGAAAGGGTTTTGAAGAGCGCAAAGCAGATATGAGAACTCTCGAGCCTCACCTGGAGCTTGGAAGAGTCGTTTGTTTCGTGGTTGCTCACAACCCAGCTCAGCAGTGTGTCGGGTATATAATGGCTTCCGCCGTATGAGATTTATAGGTGATTTTTCCTCTGTGTTTCCCCCGTCTCCTGGGTGTGATTTATGGGGCGACCAGGACAATGACCTCTATGGACCAACGAACCAGGCTTGTCCGTGGCTCTGTTGAGCCTCACTCTGTGGAGCCGGCCTAGAGCTTATCTTTACCACCTCCTGCTCTAACGGGCGGAACTAGTAAACACTGGTTGAGATATGGCTACTGTAAATTAGCTTAGGGCAAAGCATACAGACGTTTTTGTTTACCCTAAAAAAAAAAAGGACACACCTTTGTGTGTGTGTGTTTGTGTGTGTGTATGTGTAGCCTATCTGGCCCAAGCTCAACATGCAGTTAACATCCCAGTGTGATTTGTGATGTTGTGATAGGCCGGCAGCAGTGGTGTCGGCCGTTGCCATGGCTCTTGCCTTTGGAAGGTCCCAGTCAGGTCGTCACCTCCCAGCGCCAGTTAGAGAAGAGTCATGTGTGTCACTCAGGATTAGAGGACAAACAGAACGCTGAACACACATACACACACAAATCCTCCTTTGCTGTGGGATAAAGAAGATTTCTCCAAATGAAGAAAACGCTGTTTAACAAGATTACCTGGAACATTGCCGTGCATTGGGCAATTCTACCGACGATTCCGTCCATAATGTAGGAAAATCACACCACAAACACAGAGGCTTGTAGAAACAGCTGTTCTCTAATCCTAAACAAGATAGAGCGGAAAATGCCTCGTCTCTCCCCTCGACGGAATGGAAAAGAGAGCCCACAGTTCGGTGTGGAAAGAGCGGGATCAGACTTCCTGTGTGAGAGCCAGAAAGCGGCTTCCTGTGGCCGTGGAGACAGATGCTGCCTTGGTGATATCTCCGCCAGGCCGGCCCAGGGACTAGATGAGACGGGAAACCCATCAGGAGCCCAGAGATGAGGCCCCCAGATAAGGGCAGCCTGTTCAGTAGCTACCTATCTAGGCTACAACCTTTTGATAAACCAGACTAGATAAGGCGATTCTCTGGTTTGTTGTATCATCATGTGTATTAATGCTATCGCTCCAAAAAAAGAAACATCACTGCTGTCCTTGGAATCAATGGATGCCATTGCCAGTTGCTACTAGCAGTGTCAGACACAAACCTCCTAAATTAATGACTCGAAATGATTTAATAACTTGATTAAAAGGAAACAAATGAGCGTTTAATTGGAATTATTAATCCTGTATAATTGAATTATCATTTCAAATTACCACCATATTATTTGTTCTTCTCTGCCTCCAGGAACCTTCACCTCCATTCCAGAAAAGTGTTCTTTGTTAGATATGGATTTAGCTCCCTAATCGTTTCTATCGCTTAGTTAGGAGGGTAATTCTTAGTATCACTATCAGGCAGCCCCCAAATGAACCTGTCTGGACTGGGCTGGGGAGATAATTAGAGACGAGATTGGGCCGTTGTGAATCATGATCTATTAGACACAGAATGATTGAAATCTCCTCAATATTCCCTTCTCTCTTTTCGTCTACTCTCCTCTCACATTACCTCTATACTCACATTTTCTTTCCTCTCATGTCCTATCTGTCCTGTCTTTAAATATTAGTTTTACATGTCCCTCCCATAGATCAAGAACTGTTGGAGGACATCATGATTGACAGCTGCTTCTACTTCTCTCAGCCAATGGTGAGTAAAAAACGGTTCTTCTCAGAATAGTTGGGACGTTTTGTCAAAGTAGGAACACACAGAGCCCTCTATATTAATTCCCTGCTGTTTTACACATGCAAACCCCTTTGTTCAGTTTATCTGATAATGATTATGACATTCATACTGAGCTTTCATCAACTCACAGAAAGTCTTTGTGTGTGGGCTCATCCTCCATGAAATGACTATCGCTCCCTTCTGAAGCAGCCATAAAAACCGCCTCACAGCCCGTCCAGGTCTATTTGTTGCTTTATCACTTCTTCCCTCAAACAAAACAGACCATTAATTAGTTATGACATCAAAATGCTGTCCGGGCACCTTCTCAACAGCTTTCCTCTCCCCTCCCCACCACACCACACCCCGACCCTTGTCCCAGCTCATCCATGTCCGGGACCTGGGCTGAATGTAATTAGTTCCGCCATAGACGGTTGTAAAAAAACTGAAGGTTTCCCAGCTCAGCCATGAAACGTCCCGGCTGGTAGACGGTAAAGGGAACACTCCGTTAGTCGTTTAGCTGATGGGGGGATGGGGGGCAGCTCCGTAAGGGGGCACTGGAAGGGGTTGGGGTGAGGGGGGGGGGCTTGCTCCAGTTAGAACATTTGGTCTAATTTGAAATGAGCGAAGTACTTCAGTAAGGAACTGGCTTTACACATTACTGTTCCATGGAGCACATGACCCCTGTGTCCGTGTCTCCTCTCCCCTGTCCCCTACCATCCAGTCCCTGAAACCAGGAGTAGAGTGTTGTGTTGTGTGTTTAAATACAGTTGTCATGGAGTGTTTTGAGCAGCTGACGCACCCATGTGCACACACACACACACACAGGGTGCACACATACACACGCGCCTACTGTACCTGTGTGAGATGAATTATGACCATGTCTGAAATGAATGGGTCGCCATGCTTCTCAGTGGCAGGTCGTTATTCTGCACCCCACCGGCAGACACACAATAAAGGCCAGACACAAAGAGACGCTCCTTTAGAACTCCCTCTCGGCCCTTTTACACCCACCTGCCATCTATAAAGTTCAACCTTGATAGAGAGAGAGAAAGGGAGATTGAGAGGAAGAGAGGATCTGGGGGGAATGGAAAGGGTGGTGGGAATAGGGGAGGGCAGGGAAGGAGAGCAGAAAGGAGGAGAGATGGAGATATAGATAGGCCCGCTGTGGCTGGGGTGAGGAGTTGATGCTAACAGAGAGAAAAGGCTGTTTTGGGGCTGTTCTGGGGCCAAGAAGGAGAACCTTTTGGAAATGTACATACTGCATGTACAGTGTTTACTGAGAGACACAGCAGAGCCAAGCCCAGCTGACAGTGTTGAATAGATAACATCACCACTCATGTGTGATCAAGACCTCCCTGTCAGGGCTACAACACCCAGTGTGACTAACTAGCCCCCACACCAGGCGGTGTTGACAGCATTCCCAGTTCTAAGTGTCACAGCGTGCAGGCCTTGGGTATCCACGGTGACGTGACGACCTGTTTGCTCTCCGGGCCGCTATCCCTTGGCGGGACGCTGTTGCCAAGCAACGGCAGATGGGGAATTTGTAACTGCCCGCCCCCAAAGGGTTCAACCTTGGTAGAGGGCACGAGGGAGGAAGAGGAGGAGGAGCGGCTGGATCCAACACCTGTCCCCGATATCGACCTTTCCAAAACAACAGATTAAAAACCTACCGAGTGAATTACGAGCGCTCGGCTAATTTGTTAGTGTGCACGTTAGCCTAGCGTAGCCCTGGCACTGCCAGCTAGTGTAGCATATTAGCTTCTCGCCCCATTAGCCCAGCGGCGACGCTGCGGCAATCTGTTGCTGCCGAGCAACACCATCTGCCTCCAAAGCCTCTCACCCAGAGGGAGGCAGAGGGAGATAAAGAGAGACGGAGAGAGGTAGGGGCTTTGGAGAGGTAGAGCGTGAAAAAAAGAGGGAGTGAGGGAGTGTGGCTTCCTCCTGTGTTTAATTAAGAGGCTGGAGCCAGGTCATAGCAGGATATCCCAAAGCTGTGCGTGAGTACAGGTGTGCGAGTGCAGCAGTGTGTGTGAGTTCAGGAGGATTTTAGTGTGTGTGAGTGCAGGGTTGTGTGTGTGTGTGTGTATGTGTGTATGTCAGGCTCACTGGCAGGCCTTCTCTGTATCCTCTAAGCTGCAGTTGGGCCAGAGAGCTTGATGCATTTATCCATCCTAAATATCCTAGACCATCCAGGTGTGTCAGTTCTATCTATCCTATTTCTACGCAGCGTTTTCTCTCTCGAGTCAGGGGACAATACTTTTACTGTTCCCAGAAAGTAAACCGATGAAGTGTGTCAGTTCTATCTATCCTATATCTAGTTTCAGTTTTTCCCCTCTGGAGCTGATGGCTAGTAGAGAGTCTATTTATCTTTTCGTCCACCTCTCTAGTTCCATCCATCTTATCTCTTGCCATGTGTTCCTTTTTAGCTGACGGGCAGTGGACCGCCAGTGCTATCGATCCCATATCTCCATGCTCCCTGTCCCTCTGTCTTACTGATGGACCGCAGGCTCTATCTCTCTTTTCTATCTCTCCTGTCCAATCTATGCTTCCTATCTCTCCGTCCGATGCATGTCTGTCTCCAGCCGGACGACCAGATGAGCCTGGTGGCGGTGATGCTTTACGACTTCCAGGACAGGAAGTTCTTCCCGCGGGAGTGCCCGGGGGAGGAGTTCATACAGGAAGTTCGAGACACAGAGAGCTGTCTTCTCAGGTACAACAGGAGGGAGAAGAGCAGGGAAGTGGTGTGTGTGTGTGTGTGCGTGTGTATGCGTGTTGACGTGTGCACCTTACTTTCTAATACTTTGTGATATAAAATCGTCTCCTCAATGGGCCCCGTGTGTGTTGATGTGTACGTCGCTTTCGTAATTAGTTTGTGATGTAACATTGTCTCCTTAATGGGTCCTGTGTGTGTGTGTTGAGGTTCAAGACCAAGCTGGCAGCCTCCCTGGCGCGTTGCAGGATCAAGCACGACCTGCTGACCATCGACTGCATCCTGCCTGAGAGTGTGAGGAGAAAGCAGCAGAGAGCCAGCAGCCTGCCCCTCCACGCCTGGGTCAACACACTCAGGAGCAGGTCAGGGCACTCCCTCGCACACAGCCGCTGTGCGTACACACACAAAGTATATGTGCTAAGTATGTGCTCACACAGAGACAGTTCTTGTACGTACGCACACACACACAGACACAAAGTACATGTTCTGTATGTGTGAATGTTCACACACAGACACTACGTATGTACACTCACCCACATGGATAGACACAAATGGTACACGTATGTATACTGCACACACACACACACACGCGCACACGCACACACACACACACACACACACGCACACGCACACACACACACACACACTGGTCAGGCAGGGGGGTTGTCCAGTGGTTTATGGTCCAGATGGCCTGCTGACATCCCATTAAACCACAGACTGTGTATGCGTGTGTATGAGTGAAGTGAGTGGGCACGTTGTGTGTGTGTGTGTGTGTGTGCGTGTGTGTGTGTGTACAGACAGCCTGATTCACTAGGGTGTAAATCCCACTGCGGGTGGACAGATCCAATCAGCAACAACCCTCAGCAAGGTCTGGGACTGTGGAGGTCACCTGTGGGGTTGGCACAGTGCGAGTGTGTGTGTGTGTGTGTTTTGCTCTTGACTGACTACCTTTCAAGCCCACAAAATATTGTAACATGTCATTGTTACGCAGTGGTGGTAGACAGAGGCCTCAGTAAAGGTTATAGAAATGGTTTTACATGATGAAACAAGACACACACTCCAGTGTAACGAGTGCATTTGTTCTTTCCTACCCCTCCGCCCTCTCTCCCCGCCCGGCCCCTTCCCCTGGTCAGCCTTGACGAGGTGTGCAGGGTCCTGAAGCAAGAGGGATTCTCCCAGGTGACTTCCGTCAGTCAGCTGGAGGGGCAGACCTTCTGTCAGGACCCCCACTGCGACGACATGCTGGTGTTCCCTGCCCCGGTCAAAGCTGACCTGTACCGCACCAGGCTGCTCAGCCAATACAAGCTCATCATCCAGGTACGACAGGAAGCAGGGAGAACAGAGAAGCCTCTAAAACAACATTTCCCAGTGGGCCCCTGCTCATGCAGGCTCGCACTCACACAATTAACGAGGACACACTATAATGGGTTATTTTCTCATTTTATGTGCCACTAAAATATCTTTGCTCGTTCGAAAAGTGTTTCTGAAACTGACAAATGGATAAATAAATCCGAAAAACACATCATCTTTTGAAAACCCCCTTGAGTTCATCTGTAACACCCTCCTGTTTCGGTGCAACAGAGGAGCTCCTGCTATTTAATTTCACTCCCGTAAACTCCACACGCCACACTAGCACGCCAGCTAGTGAAATCTGATTACGTAGCCAAATTCAATTAAGCATTCAATACCACTGCTAAAATTAATCACTTGTTCTCTCCCCCTCACACATTCTCTATCTTCCTCTCCCTCGCCCCCTCCGCTCTAAATGCCCTTGTTCTTTTCTTCTTTCCCTCTCGTTTTCCTCTGCAAACACGGTGATATGGACACTGAGTAGAGAGTGATGTGAGCTTGGTCTGAGAGGTTGTGCTACGTTCAGCACTATCTCTGGAGAGAGGTTACGTTGATTGAAGGACATCTCCATAGTAATCTGATTTCACTGGCTGCCAATTCTCTCTCTCATCTCGCTCTCTCTCTATATTTCTCTCTCTCTCTTTCTCGCTCTCTCCTTCCCCTCTGTTTCCATCCCCTCCTCACCACACTCTCCTCCTGTTTCTAAACCACCTCTCTTTCTGTCCAAACCACAACGTTTCTTTCTTTGTCTCTCTCTCTCTCTCTCTCTCTCTCTCTCTCTCTCTCTCTCTCTCTCTCTCTCTCTCTCTCTCTCTCTCTCTCTCTCTCTCTCTATTGCAGTAAAGTCATGTTGTTTTCACTTTAACCTTGTTTTTCTGTACACAGAAGTCTGTCTGTCTGTTTGTCCCGTCTGTCCATCTGTGTCTGTCACAGGCACCGTGTGTCTGTCGATGGTCCTTCTCCATGTCTGATCTCGGGCATGTCCGTAGTCTCGTCTAAGTAGTCCTGTTCCCGTGTGTGCGTGTCAGGACAAGTCGTGCTGTGTGGGCCCCTACGTGGTGCGGCCCCTGTTGGCCCCCGAGGGGGACGTCCTGGTGGCGGGCTGCTCGTCGGGCCTCACCGTGGCACACACCGCCTCCCTGCTGGGCCCGCGCCACACCCCCCGCGGCAGCAAGTCCAGAGTGTCCGTCTGCGTGGGCGAGCGCCCCCCCGAGCAGAGGGAGGAGCTACAGGAGACGCTCGCCAACGTGGGCTGCAAGAGTACGTGGGACACGACTGTGTGCGTGTCCCAAGTATGTGTGTGTGTGTGACGCGCACGTGGCATGCGTGTGTGGGGCGTGACGTCACGAGTGTGGTGTGTGTTTCCCGTGTGTGTGTCCCATGTTGTATGTGTTTATGGGAGGGGAGGTATGCATTTCTTCCTGTGCGTGCGTTCCTCCCCAGATGTGAAGCTGATCCCGGAGAGCTTCCTGTCTGTGGAGCCGGCTGACCCCAGGCTCCAGAGGGTCCGGCTCATCCTGCTGCTCCCCCAGTGCTCTGTGTCTGCGCTCAGCAACCCTGTAGACTTCATACTCCAGGAGAACGGAGGTACCAGCCTGTACACACACACACACACCCAGCCAGAACACCGAACCTTAATGAAAGGAAGCCTATGCTGATTCAAGGTGATGTGTGTCTCTTCCCCACTCCCCCTCCCTGCTAGACACAGACCTACTCCAAGACCTATCCCAGGGGGCCATAGCCCAGACTAAGCTGGATGCACTGGTGGCACAACAGAAGAAGAGCATCGATCATGCCCTGAAGTGTGAGTGTGACCCGACCCAGACACACGTGCAAGCATGTGCTGGTGCAGACACACACACACACACTTCCTAATTATCAGACCAGAGCCCCAGGTTTCCCTGCGAGAGCGCCTCAGTGTTAATTAGGTGTGCTAATATTCCCCTGCTGGGGTCCACCATACTGATCCTGGTAAGAGCCAACACACGCACGCACACACACACACACACACACAGGGGCACAGGTGTGTGAACATTTGTACAGGTATTATTGTGACATTCACCATAATTCTGTGTATAGTCAGGGTTATGTCAATATCTGTTGAGAGAGTGTGTGCGCGAGCCTAGGCTCTCTAATAACACCACCATTGATTGTCCCCTGAAGCAGTTTTGCCACCGTAGATGGTTTCTAACAGGGCCGTTAATTAAACGGCAGGTGAGAATCGACCTTACTGCCCGGCTCTGAGTGGGTGGAGGGGAGTGTGTAGTTCTGCCGTAGGCCCACAGGTGATGAACAGCTGGGTCTTTCCACACACACACGGACACACACACATCCCACAGGCTTCAGACTGCACAATGTGGAGGAAACCACAATACGTTGCGCGCAAGGGGACTTGAATTTAAAGAAGCTGCATAGTTAGTATCATGTGGACCAATGGGAAATGGTTTGCAACTATATGATGACATCACTATAGAAAGTGTGGTGTGTATATATACAATTTATACATTCATTATACAGCAATATAATACATAATAGTAGTAATATAAATGTATACTTAGCATTGTCAGAAGAGAATAATACATACACACAACTGTTATAACCACCTGCAGGGTATTTAAAGCTAGAAAGACTCGTACAACAACTACAAACTGGATAATGCCTCAGTCTTATATTACTGCAACACTCCAACCGTCAAGGTCTTCGTCAGGCTTAGCCTCGGATGAAAACAATGCAGTACATTAAAGTGTGCTCCAGTAAACTGAGCTTAACTTCTACAGTATGTAACGGTCAGCTCTGACGTAATGGCTCACGCCTGGTTGTAATTGGTCGGAGAGACAGAAATGAAAGCTATAGAGATAGGCACTGTGTAAACAACAGATGAATGACTGAACAGCTTGACACAGCTGTACTATGAGCAACACAAGCTACATGAAACAGACAATGTTTCAGACCAACATTGTTCAAAGAACGGAATATTTTAAGAACTTTTGGGTTGGAAAACCCTTTGGTGAGAATTTCTCTTTGAAGAATAGAAAAGAAAGCAACCAAAAATCCTATTTGTGCAGTGTGCTGTGAAATCAGAAAGAAATAACAATTTAGGACTTACATTTCCCTGTGCCTATGTCAAGTTCAGATTTAATTAGACTTAAAATGGATGTTCCTTTGTGGGTGTTTTTTGTTTCTTTAAGGCACTGTTTCATTGTTGTGTATGTTTATGTCAAGACAGTATGTACAGTATATATTAATGTTGTATGTGTGTGTGTGTGTGCAGTCCCTAAGGTGCAGGTGGTGGTATATTCCACCTGCTCCTCCTACCCAGAGGAGAACGAGGAGGTGTTAGCGAGAGCTCTGGAGCAGAACAGACCATCACCAGACCAGGAGCCCAAAGAACAGCCCTTCAGGTTAGACACACACACACAGTCTGTCTCTTGTTTTATTCTTTCTACTTGCTTTTCTTTCTTCGAGTTTCCTCTGTCTTTTCCTCCCCTCGGGCTGAAGAAAAGCCAACACACGTCCAGTTAAGGATCACTCAGCCTCTGACTGAAGCAGGAAACGAAATATTTCCTCAGACAATAGTCCATGTACTGTACATACCTAATGTCTTGCCTTGACGTGGACGTCCGAAGTTTGACAGTTTTCTACAGTTGGTGTGGACATGAGTCCACACAGCTTTCCTTCTACATTTACCCGGCCGTCTATGAGGCCTAGATTGCCCCAGGCTACTGTGAATGAAACAGGCCATCAGATCATTGGTATGGGTGGCTTTTGCTTCACCTCTGTCTCTGAGGAGATATATATTTACTCTGTGTTTTGTGTTCCCCCCCCCCCCCCCCCCGTGTGTGTGTGTGTGATGTGCATGAGTACTGCATGTTTCTGGGTATTTACACACTGTGTGTGTGTGCGTGTGTGTGTGCGTGCGTGCGTTCAGGCCCGACTCCTCCCTGCTCGTGTCTGCTCTCCGTGGCGAGGCGGGGGGGGAGAGGGCTGCAGATGGACCCTTCTTCCGACTGGAGCCCTCGGAGCACAGTAACGGCTGTTTCCTGGCTGTGCTCACCAGAGAGGTGAGACACACACACACGCCCACACACGGTGCACCTTGCTGCAGTGCACACAATAGCTGTAATTGCGCATTATGCCACACATTTTGAGTTACTGCATACATCAGAACATCAGCTCCCTCTAAATACACTGCTAGAGAGGGAAGCCCATAGGCCCAGAGGATCTCATGTACATGCATGTCATCCCATACAAACAAGGACAGTTGTCCTTGTTTGTCCTCACTGGGTTGCGTCGTAGCACCCTGTAAGATCTAGTTGTGTTCTATACCAGGCACTGGACTGCACCGCTGGGAGAACCATATTTAGCTCAGAGAGAACATCCCCCAAATTCCGAGCTTGCATTGCAGTGTGTGTCTGTACGTCGCTCCAGGGCTCCAGGGCTTTCTCCAGAGAAAGAGCTGAGGCTCAGTGTAAGTGCTGGATCAGACCGGAGGGGTTATCCAAGCACCAGGATAACCCAGGCCTCACAAAGCACCCCAGGCTGTGTGTGAGGCCTGGGTTATCCAAGCACCAGGATAACCCAGGCTGTGTGTGAGGCCTGGGTTATCCAAGCACCAGGATAACCCAGGCCTCACACAGCACCCCAGGCTCTGTGTTTGGCTGACTGAGTTTGCTTTTTGTACTTGATATGGTCAACGTTCAAAGCGTCACAAAGAGAAAGGCCCTTGTGGGTGAGGGGGGGGGGGGGGGGGCGTGCCACCTCCTCTGATGCTCTGAGCTGTGCACATCCACCAGATAATCCCTCGTTTACCGTCTGAGGAGGAACTCCCCCGTACCCCCCCCTCCCTCTCCCCCACCCATCCTTCACACACTCCACTTTCATCTGGTCCCCGAAATAACACCACTCTGAGCAAGAGGGGAGGGAGGGAGAGAGGAGGGGGGGAATGGAACGTGAAAACGGCAGAGAGGCAGATAAGGAAGAAACACGAGAGAGAAGAGAGGGAGGGAGGGAGGGAGGGAGGGAAAGAGAGAGAAAGGTAGAAAGAATCTCTCAAGACGGGGGAAAGAAATCGGTGCGTTTCTGTGAGACGGAGACTATGGAGGGTTATTAGAGCTCTGTCAGAGGAGCCGGAGCGGCTGGCTGCCTGACAGGAACATACACGGGGAGCTAAGAGCGCGCCTGTCAGCCCCTGTAACCGGGTGCAAGAGCCGGGGTGAGCACACAGGCTGTACACAGCACGGTGGGAGATTTGAGATGTTTGCCAGTGGGGAGGGGAGGTAGTACAGTGGGGTGGAGGAGGAGAGTGAAGGAGGTGAGGTGAGAAGAAAGGAGCGGTGAGGGGAGGAAAGTATCGGGCAAAATAGATGCCAAGGGAAGGGGAACAGTGGGTAGAGGACATTAGAGAAGTAGAAAAAGAAAGAAGGGAAGGAGGGGGAGGACGGAGAGAAGAGGGCTAGGGGAGAAAAAGAGAAGGGAACAGAATGTAGAGGTGAGGAGAGGTGAAAGGGGGGGGGGGTGACGGAGCAGGGTGCGTGAGAGGAGGGGAGAAAAGAGTTGGAATGAGAGGGGAGGGGGTGAGGAGGCGAGGAGCAGTGGAGAGGATGAGGTAAGATGGGATGGTGGAAATGGAAGGATGAGTGAAAGGCAAACGTTGGAGTGTTGACAAGGTGAGCTCCGGGAATAAGGAAATAGCAGAGCTGCAGTTGGGATCAGGTGAAAATGAACAGGGATGGCGACAGGTGCTAGGGCAGACACAGGAGAGAGAGGCTAGGAAAGAGTGCGAGGAAGGGAGAGGGAGATTAAGAGAAGGGAAACAGGTTAGGGAGATCAGAAGTGTCTGGTCACAGACATAGGAACAAGGCCTTTTTCTTGCCTCCTGAGGGAACAACAAAGCACAGAATGAAGGAGAGAGAGAGAGAGCGAGAGAGAGAGAGAGAGAGAGAGAGCGAGAGAGAGAGAGAGCGAGAGAGAGAGAGCGCGAGAGAGATCAGAAGGTGAAAAGATCAGTGTCTGGGTCATGGAGACAGGCATGTTCAGCCTTGGAGGTTTAGATGGAGGGTTGGGAAGAAGGAGGATCTGAAGGATGGAGAGAGAGGGGGGAAGGTAAGATCAGAGGAGTCAGACAGGCCCAAGAGTAGGTCCCAGATTCACACTCCAGGAAAGGAGACGAAGAGCAAGGAGACGAAGAGCAAAGAGAAGCAATTTTACCTCTCTCTCTCTCTCTCTCTCTCTCTCTCTCTCTCTCTCTCTCTCTCTCTCTCTCTCTCTCTCTCTCTCTCTCTCTCTCTCTCTCTCTCTCTGGATGGCTGGCTTTATGTGAAGTCCACAGTAGGAGGGTTCTTTCTACCTGTGGGAGGAGACAGAGTGAGTTCTGAGTTTACATGTGTCATAGATCACAGAGGCATACCTCTGTAGGGAACAGAAACACACACTCACTTAGGGGAGTTATGGCAGGCTCTGTCAGTTAACCTAAATAGTAGGGTGGGAATATTTTGGTAACATATATTACTTAACTGATATGAGTTAAATGAATTATCAACTGGTTTGAGCAAGATTTGAACCTGGGGTACCGTGTTTGACAGTAGACTCAATGGTACACATGCTTACCCACTGAGCCACAGAGGTTCCTGCAAAGTTATTTTCTACAAGACAGTGTAATTGCCCTTATGACACTACTAAATGCCAAAGTACAATGTACGTTTTGTTTCTGCTAATGCCAAGTTATAAAACAGAATACTCTGCCTTCTAATCATACTTACCAAACAAGTTGAAGGATTTCTAAGAACTTGTTCACGAAATACAGTGACAATAAGTAGACTTTTCTTGAATATATTTTTTTTTTTTCTGCAAAATGGTTCAATATTAAACAGAAATGTACACCTTACCGCCTATTAGGGGTGGGAATCTTTTGGTACCTCGCGATACGATAAAAAAGCAATTTTTAATCAAATTTCGATTCAATATATGCTTACATAAAAATAAATAAAAAGATTTTTGACATTTGTGAATCGCGATTCATATGTGAATCGATTTCCCCCCCCACCCCTACTAAATAGTGTATCTGGATCTCCTTCTCTAGGTTTATGATCTTTCTGTCTCTGTCTCCCCCCCCCCCCCCCCCCCCCCCGGGCTCTGGGAGGGTGTTAAGTGAGGCATCTACCATGGCAGCTTAAGCTGTGCTTTACTAGGCTGTAGATGCTAAGTGGGCTGCAGTGGGAATTAGGGTAGGGTCGGTACATCAAAGAGCATGGCTGGATGGATGAAAGGATGATGGCTGGATGGATGGTTCACCATACATACCTCATTTGCTGCCTACTGTAGCTTGCTGGACGTCTAGCTACACTGATATCTGACTGGCTTGCTTACAAAACCTCCTTGCAGCTCCTCAATGTCTCCAAAATCCCCTGTATGTTTTCCTGTTTACGACACGCCGCCTCTTATGAAAATCAAATCTCCAGTTTACGACGCACAAGATTATGAAGCTATTCTCTCCCTTCAGGGTGCGACCAAGTCCTCTTCCTGTTCCCTGGCATCTGGCGTCTCCAGGCCATCCATCACGTTTATACCTCCACCGACAAGGATGAAAAGATCATCAAACCGCCATCATCGCGCCCCAAACAGGCGGTTTTCCTACCTGCAATAAAGTCGGCTAATCAAAAGTTATTGTGGCACTTCGAAAAGCCTCATAAAAAATTGCAATTAGATAAGTGCGCAAAAGCAATCTCTGTGGGAGTGGGCGTTGTTTTGGGCCCAGTAAAATGCTTTTATTAAGGGGTTCTCCATGCAAGAACAACCTGGCATTATAAACAAGTGCTTATTTGATGTGGTGATACTGGTCCTGCCTGTAGCAGGACAGAACAGAACATAGGTGTGCTCATCACTGAACCCTACTGTATGGTTAGGTCCTGCCTAAACGAGATCTCCATAAAAAAGGTCCCCCTTCCAGTCTGACTTTCTGCTTGACTGCTGAAGTGAAATGTCCCTGAAGCTAAGCAGGAGTGGGTGCTGCAGGTTTAGGTGGGGGTCAAGCTGTAACTCTGTTAGGTTGTCGAGTTTAGGAGAGTACCTTTGCCTAAAGAGAGAGAGAGAGAGAGAGAGAGAGAGAGAGAGGTGCAGAAAAGGTTAAGAGACGGGTGCAGTGAAAGGTGAAGTGAGACACAGAGGGAGACAAAAAGCCTCTCGGTGAGTGAGGTAGATTCAGAACTGTCCAAGAAACTGTAAGAGATGTAAATGATGGTGGGAAACTTGTGCTTCAGGTCCTTTACAACAAGCTCAGCTGAGTGTGCAGGCCAGGGAAACGACAGATTTAAGAGGGTTGAAAACTTGCGAGGAGAGGATGTAAGATTTAAAGGGGTGAGAGAAGCAGGGGGAGGTGGGAGGGAGGGAGGGAGGGGGAGGGAGGAGGAGCAGAGAAGGGAGAGTTGCTGATGAATTATTCAGCGCCCCCTGTCTGCGTGAGTTAGCATCAACACATTCAGTGCAACCCCCACAAGACTGCTCTCTCTGCCCCCCCCCCTTCTCTTTCACACACATGCACACCTCTATGAGGGTGCGCGTTTGTGTGTGTGAATAATTCAACCTCGGCAAGCCGTTGTGTGGGCTAGTGCTGAGCCAGCAGGTGACCCTGCAACCAGCAGAAAGGACATGGTGCCTCTCTCTCTCTCGTTCAGTATCACCCTTTCGCTGTCTCTCACATTTTCCATTTCTCGCTCACTCGCTCGCTCTCTCGCTCTCTCTCTCTCTCTCTCTCTCTCTCTCTCCTGCTGCTGCTGGCACCATAAGGTATATTGTTCTCAAAAGTACTGTACACACCTTGTACTGTAGTAAATGCACCCTCTTTGTCCTACTTATGGGACATGACACTCCTTGCCACTATATCTTTTATATACTATTTTATATCTGTACACTTGCCTACATTCTGGTTATGAATAGACAGCGTTCATTAGGCCTACTACCTTTCCAGTATATCCTTTAGAGGCTGGTGCCTCAACCTTCTCTATCCTGCTTTTCTGACAATAACAAGGTTGATTGCATTTTTGGCTTTTTGGCACTATTCAAACTCAAAAAAGATATCCTCTCTCCGTACCCTGGGGTAATCTTTGATCTAAGGATTATTGGATAGGGGATATCTTTTCCCACGTAGCCGTAACCTTGCCTGGTTTCCGTGTTTTTCCGGGGAAGGGAGGGTGCAAGGATGGATTTTTCGAAAATGGAAATGAAGGCTTCTGTCTCTGTTGTCACCTGGCAGCCTGAAGCGCAGGAGCAGGAGTCTGCAGAGGATGTGCTCGCCAGGGCAGCGGCCACAGGCATCCTGGACGGCATCAAGACCACCCGGCCAACCAGGAAGGAGAAGCATGGTCAACCAAACCGCCAGGCTCCTACGGGTCACATTCGTACACCTCAGACACGCCCACATGCCACCGCCAGCTCCCAATCCAGGGTCATGGAGCTCAGGAACCGTGAGACTAAGGGCAGTAGTTCTGCCCCGATGATCGGGCCTCAGGGATTGGCTAATGCAGGACAGCTGTCGCCACGAGGTAAGGACGTGTGATCAAAGCCTGAAGTCTGAATCAAAGTTTAGACATCTACTGTATACAAGCTATTTTGTCCTTGCCTCTCTTAAAACCCACTCACCCATAGGAAAATGCAAGCCTCGTCACCAACGCCCTCCCAACACCACCCCCTCCAACACCACCCCCTCCAAAACCGCTTCCCACCTCTCCCCATACTCCACCCTCCAGTCAACCACCAGCCCCTCACGCAAGAGTCTGACCCGCCTCACCAACGTCTCCACCTCCAGCAAACAGCACCGCCCGTCCAAGCCCACTGCCCCCCAGGCCCCCGCTCCTCACCTCTACACCCCCGCAGCTGGCTCCCCGCCGGCCCAGACGGTGGACCCAGGGCAGCCCCAAGGTCATCAGGAGGTCATGAGGCCGGTGACCCTGACCCTGCCCCTGGTCCTCTTCCCTAAGTTCTCCTCTCCTAGCAGGCAGGTTCTGCCCCCCCCTCCGGTCTGCCAGATGAGCAGCCCCGCCATAGCTCACAGCCAGTGGAGAGGCCAGGCCTTCCAGGTGCCCCTCACCCGCTCCAGTGGAAGCATCAACAAGGAGGCCTTGGTGAAAAAGAACAGACCCTGGCTCTGAGAGGGTGCCCACACAGAGCGCACACACACACACACACACACACACACACACACACAGAGAACACACACACACAGAGAACACACACACACAGTACATCACACTCAGACATACACACATGTGAACACTGGCCAAATACTCTGAAATACATAAAACATTTCAGCACAGTTCAGACATACTGTAACACAAGGAAATCGCATACATAATTAGATAAATGAAACACACAGTCCATAATTCTGTCAGTATTAAACTCTGATAGTCTTCCTGTGCATGTGTCAAAGAAACAAGCTTACCATTGGCTGAAACTCAAGAGGACTTGCGATTCAATTGCTCTAATGTCATGTGACTGTAATTCCCACACTGATCGTCGCTTTTTAATGACCTGAAACATGACAGCTTGTGATGAAAATAAAACCGCCCATTCAAGAAGCCATTCCCTTCACGGTAATGCATTTTTATTCTCACAACAGATCACATTTACATGGTGTCGAGATGAGTGACAAAGAGTAGATGAATTACAGTATTTTCTCACATATGTTTTGGTGTGTTTTTCAATTTTTTTCTTCTTCTTGGACTGGATTGCATTCACAGAGTTCAGCTAGAGTGCATGTGGATCTGGGTCTCTAGAAAAGAGCGTGGTCTGGTTTCCAGCAGTGTGAGACCGAGACTGTGTATCACACTGTGTGTGTGTGTGTGGCGGGGGGGGGGGGGGGGGGATGGGTTCTGCTTTTGTGCTGCGCATCTATGTCTGTGTTTTTACACCCACCCCCATCCCCTCTTTCATCACAATACACACTCCATTCAGGATTTAAACACATGCAACACCCATCCTAAATCCATCTATCTGTACACAACAACTCTCTATCCTCCCATCACCATGTAGGTACAATCTTTACCTAGTACAATCAGATGACCCCCACCGCCCCCCCACCCTCCCCAACCCAGGTATATTGATTCAGTTTGTTTCCTGTTTGTCATACATAGGGCTCAACATGGCCTTTTGCCACGTCATAATGGCTTCTACCCATGACAATAGTTTCAATTTCGTACCAAAGACACAGCACTTCCTAAAATACTACAGAACGTATTTTGTGCCAAACACTATTGGAACAGCTGCTTCTCCATGGCCAGGGAGTTGGATAGAAAATGTGGGTGTATGATGGACCCAGCTACTACCAGGGTGTAGTAATCACTCTGACCAGGCTAGTGTGTACTACACGTGGATGCTTGTTTTTGCTTCTCTCATAGGTATTTCCAAACCTCAGTGCACACTACCCTTACGTTGACTCCGCCTGCTTATTTTCCAATGGCTGCTTACTTTACTAGCAAAGCTACTGTAGCTATGTGCTTTCACTGCTGTTGTGTAGGTCAATGTTGGGGAAGCCTTTTTCTGTCAACATTCTAAATACGAGAAGAGACAAGAGAATGTTTAGATGTTTGTCAATATCGGGTCAATGGATTCCATGGTTCAAACTGTTTGAGAGTTCAGTAGTTGGCATGGCTACAGTAGAGTTGCCTGGTCAGGATCATGTAGCTGAGTTCAGTGGTATTTTGAACTGGTGACGAGGTGGCTGCGCATCTCTCTGTAGCTTTGGCCCTCCTCTTCCTGTTCATTTACAGATTCGTTAATTTTTCTTTTTGTCTTTGAGCAGATGACTGTTCTTTCCACATTTCCTCGGTCTCTTAGAGCTAACATATATGTACATCGTTGGTTACCATGGCTGGCAATCATTCAGTGGGGGTTGTCGTCGTGTAGACGGGTGAGTGACAGCCGCAGGTTGGGGGTGCGGGCTGCTGGGGGTGAGGACTGTGCTGTCGGTCATTGCTGGGGGAGTTCTGATGGCTGTTTCTTGGGTTTGAGAGTGTCTATAAGAGACTGGACGCCACGCTTCACGCTTGTGGTCACACGGCGCGTGACGGAGTCGGAGGAGACTGGGGAGGTGGAGGAGGAGGAGCCGGCTCTCTGGGAGGGGGGGCGGGCCACCAGACACTTCTGATAGCGCAGCTAAGGAAAATGAGGATGGGGGGAGGGAGAAGGACGAGGACGTGTAGAAGGGATAGGGAGAAAGGGGGAAGGGGGAGAGATTTCATTAGGAGGAAAGATGGGAGATAATGCTGCATTTGGGAACGGGTGAATTACAAATGTTTGGAGTAAGATGGTTTGATCAGTTTTCCTGCAAAAATAAATGTCACAATCTGGAGTTGGGTGGTGACGTAAATGCTTGAGAGTGTGTGTGTGTGTGTGTGCGTCTGCATACTGTAAGTGTGGAGATATCTTTAGAAGCAGAAACTCACCACACACGCCGCCTGCACTGCCTCAGACACGCTCCCTGCATTGGGCTCGCACCAGAACACATGGCACTGGAAGTGCTGGTTCCCAGAATCCATGATGAAGGCGAAGCTGTGAATGTCTCGCCCCACGCCCATGAAGGACAGGAAACGCACACGACACTCCACCAACACTTCCTCCTCTTCTTCCTGTGAAGAGGGCCAATGTGAGGTAAGGAGATGGAGAAAGTATACTGGACCACAAATGCCCAAGTTATAGTCCTGTGGCCCAAAAAAAACGGGAAAAAAACCAGGTTTTTTCAGACCTATGAGACTGGATGTTTTCGTTCCCAGACCTCTGATCACATGAGATCTCAGGCCTCCTGTATCATAGCTGAGGTCTGGTACACAAAAAGTTAAATTTCAGACATTCAGCCCTGAAGCTCGCATCTCGTACATCACACATAAGGTGCCACACTTTCGAACCTCAGGTCTTGCACATCTGGTGTCAAATTTGAATCTAAAAACAACTGCAGGGCTGTCTCACACCTCCAACTAAGATCTCACACCTCAAGGGATGTCCTGACATTTGTAGGTATGTATGAGACTGTAGTATGATAGCAAACCTGAGGTTGGTTATGTGACCTGGATATATGCACATATCCAGTGTCATACTTCTGGTTTACCTGAGAACCTGAGTTGTTCGTATGAGACCTGAGGTCTTTAGAACATGAGGTCTGAGACCTGACTGTAGGTTGTCTGAGACATGAGGATGTCCTAAAAGGGTCACCATACTATGAAGGGGTTGCTAAAGTATCACAAAACAACAAACAAAAAACAATATCCTACAACGCAAAGCTTTGACTCAACCAGGCCTCTAATTTTCTCGAACCTTCCATTCACCCAAGTTAGTTTTCCTAAGGTGTGATGACAAAGCGATGAAGTCCTCACCTTCTCCTTGATGACGGCGACGGTGGCGTCAGCCACACTCAGGATCACAGGGGTCCAGTCCTCTTTCCCAGTGGAGGACAGCAGGCTCTCGATGGCCCCGTTGATGATGTCCATACCTGGGGAAGGACATGGGCTGTTATCGATGGATCAGGTACGGCCTGGGACATGGCTAAAGGAGATTTCCTACAGCCTTTTCAAGCAGCCTGTCCTCTAAGCTTACATTTTTGGAGAGTCCAGGCTGGTTTTAAGATAGCAAGCAGGTGAAATTGACTTACTCTAACTTACAATTTTCATTATGTACATTTCATATTCAACAATCTGAGCAGGTGTGATGGTTTGTGGTATAGGGAAAGGGGGAGGGGTTTACCTATGGGGCGGGACACGGATGTCATCCCCAAGTACAACACATGAAACTTCTGCACCAACTCAGTCTTTGGCATGGGAAACTCTGCTTAAGAAAAGGACAGCGATCAGATACCAGGAAGACACACACAGACACTGTCCCTCTGTACCACTGGGACCACACAGTAGCCCAGTAAAGACATTGGAGTTAAGTGTTTTATAATTGCATGAGACAACAAAAATAAACAGATTCTTTCGTGAATATTCAATATTGTGGTGGATGTTGGTTCTAATTAGGTAATGTGAAAGAAAAGGAATACAGTTAATCATATAAGTGGGCCGAACTTCAGAGGCTTGTTGTAATAAACGCTGTGATGAAAAACACGTCTATTTAAAGCCCTGCCCAGGGGTAGGAGGGAAGCTTTCAATTCACAGACACAGACGATAAGATGTTTCAACCAGCACAGCACCCCACATCCGTCAAAACAGAAATAACAACCCACACGCTAATAGGCTCAGGCCCTGGGGCCGAGCAGAAGGAGGGGTGGAACTAAAGGTCGATGGGGTGGGGGGGGGGGGGGGTGGGGGGGGGTGGGAGAGGAAGAGAATGAAAGAAAATTGAGTTTTTGTGTGTCTGGTAACCCAACCGTGTCGTCACTGTAACGACACGAGCGAGTGGTGCCCCTCCAATGATAGCTTTGATCCGTTGGCAGGGGTGCAAGCTGAGGCGAGCAGGACCTCGATCCACACGAGTGTTAATTAGCTTTTAATGAGGCTGGTTGCTTTGCTTGCCGCCTATATATGTGACTTTTAAATTCCACACTTGGAGGTTTTCCTCCAAGTCAGCAGATCTTGAGACCTACGTAAAGTTATAGGGGGGAAGGGTTTCTTTTTGCTGTAATTATCTGGTGAGAAAGATGTGTTGAGACTTGTTGAAAGTAGAATATCATTAACAATGCGAGAACACTGCAAGACTATCATGAGCGTTGTCCTGTTGTCAGCATAATTCCAATGTAAGCAAAGCCTCCGACGAGAATAACTTCTAATGCAACGCATTCGCTTATTCATTCCCGCTTTCATACATGAATTAAGTCATGTGAAACTGCCGGGGAAACGGCATTGAGGAGATGACGAGATATCAATTCAATTCCGGTAATGGTTTTTACTATGAAATATAGCGACTCAAATAGGATGTGTGCGTAACAGAATGTGTGTGTGTGTACCTTGTAGGGGAACATCAGAACCCGTCTGGGCTGAGCTGCCAGCAGCGGCCTTGGCACTCTTCCTCTCAGCCATGATCTAGAGGAGCGGGAGAAGAAAGAGAGAGGTGTGAGAGAAGCTTGATGAGGTGCAGAGATCAGAGAAGAACAGAAAACACACAGCTTACTTGCCCTCACAAGTGAACATGAAATCTGTGGAAACTTCAAAGCATGCGTTCATGCGCAAACTGGAAATCAAGTCGAAACCACTGCCTCTGTATCGGTCAATGGGTGTTCTTTGAAGTCAATTTTTTTCCAGTCAGTACATATGTATCCCTTTTTCCCTCCTGTCTCCTTGTTCCCCCTCTCCTACCACCATCTTTTCTCTGCAGAGGGCAGGCCCTGTGCTGCATGGCCCTTCCTCTTCTAGAGATAGTTGATTAATTGTAGGTGTCATTAATCCATGTCTGCGGTGAGTCGGCAACTCTCCGGCTCACAGGGGAACACACACACTTGACGCTGCACACCAGACAGGGCTGGGGTCACTAAGTTTGTGTGCTGCAGTGTCCTACTGTCCTTTTTCTGTACACAGTGTGAGCTGAGACACTTTCATACATACGCCGGGTAGTCACTTTGATTAAGTTATATCTCCCTTCTTTAATGCTGGGTCCCTTAAATCAACAAAGAATTGCATAAGATGTGAAAAGAAGGAACAAAAAAAAGGTAAGCAAGAAAGGCATTGTGTCCTTTTTAAGTAGGTCACATCCACTACATACAGAACACAGAAAGCAGCCATCTTAACTTTCCTGTCTGGAATGTCCTTTTCAAGGTCATTCACTATCTAAAGAGCCTTAAGAGAATCTTCAACTTGTTTCTGTGTCAAGTAGAAAAAATGACAACTGTGTAATACAGAGGAGTTTGTAATACCAAAACTGCCAATGATAAATTCCTAAGAAGTGGTAAGTGCGTGACTGGGACTCAATTTCACAACTTTCAGGGCCAGCGGCCCCTTCCAAACCCCGAGAGGCAGTACCATGTCATCCCTCTCCCTCTCCCCTCCTCTCCCTCTCCCTCTCCCTCTCCTCTCCCTCTCCTCTCTCTCTCTCTCTCTCTCTCTCTCTCTCTCTCTCTCTCTCTCTCTCTCTCTCTCTCTCTCTCTCTCTCTCTCTCTCTCTCTCTCTCTCTCTCTCGACTTGGCCTTTTTCAGCTCTGCAGAACTGCATTCAGGACAGGCCCGCAGGCCTCTTCATCTGTCTTCTCTCTCCCCCACTACTTCTGCAATGACACTTACCTTGGAGCAGATTTCGTGGAGACTTGTTGCTATGGCTTCTGCGGGGGTATCACAGCGGAAGACATGGCATTTCAGCACACGTGTGTTCTTGTCTCTCGCCACATAGGCAAAGTCCCTGATCACGGGAGAGAAACATGAATACACAGAAATATCAATGGCTGTTTGAGTGTGCATACAGTATATATATATATATATATATATTGTGTATATATGGTAAGATATGAAAGGACATTGTG